>NW_003303715.1:76341-95589 GCF_000142945.1 Phytophthora infestans T30-4 | reverse complement strand
AAATGCGATGTACATTGTATTGTGCAAATTTGTGAGACAGCGTCAAACAAAAATGATACTTACGACCCATTTGAGATAATCGAGCTGAAAGCTGGCCAATTAATTTTCGCAGTTAGCCGGAGCTGTGTATCGAAAAACCTGTAAAACTACCCTTATTTAATTGCTTTTAGCAAGGGCTTTTAAATAATAATTGAAGCCCTTTAAAATTAAAAAAAATATTGAGCTCACAACACTCTTAAAAATGTTTCGTCATTTCGAGGGCCCATGGAGATATTATTTTTGAGCGACCATCAGTTTTAAAAGCATTCTGTAGCTTATTAATGAGAGAGTTAGAGTACCGGTACTTAAATCCCGATTCGTACTTAGGTTCGTAAGTATCATTTTGTTTGCAAACATATTATGTTGGTGCAATAACTGCTGAAGAATCGGCAGTACTGACCTCTATCTGAGTCTGGTGGATTAGGCGGACCATCTCCGTCTCCGTGATGCTATGGAGCATCAAAAACGTCGTGTATTTGGCCAGCAGGTGCTGGAACGCTGCCAGTTCATCCAGCACGTCGTACCGAAACGCCTCGCTGCGCATTTTTTTTCGAGCAGCAGCCCACGCCTCTCGCTCGCGGTCTCGGGCATCTGAGTACATTTTACGCTTCTCCGACAAGAGTTTACGGAGTACCGTCACTTTCAACTGGTGAGGAATTTTTCTCGACACTGGAGGAACAGACCTATTATTGGAGTTTGTAGACGGCAAATGAAGCGGTGACGACTGGATAAGAGGCGAAAATTTCCGGCACTTTTTAAGTGATACCTTGGCTCCAAGCGGTGACCGAATTGGGGGCTTTGGCGCCTGGGGAATGAGATTCTGGCGTGTGGTGTACACGTCGTACATGACAAGCTGGAACTCTTCTTCCATGTTGCTCCTCAGCTGTAGATCCTGTCGAACATGTAAGTTGTCTGGCGATTCAAAAGCTTGAAGCCCAACTGAATAGGAATCCGCACTCATTGGGGAGTGGGGGCCGAGTGATCTTGAAGAAACAGCGCCAATGGGCATGTGCACAGCGCCTCGATTGCGGAAATGGCGATGCATGTCCTGCAGCTGTTTGTGTTGTTGTGGGTTAATTGGGCTCTCAGCTGAGGATCGCTGAACCATACCGAAAAACGCTGAACCTTTTCCGGCTCGCAATTCCGAGTTCGTTTCTTCACTTTTGCCTTTCAGTGGACAAGGATTGCTCGGCATTGTAAACGTTACGATGCCATGTCTGCGCTTGGCCTTGCGCTCTACTTTTGCCCATACCAGAAGCATTAGCTTGATCCGCGCCGCAGTGATCGCTCGCCAAGACCGCCACATGACTTGAAAGTCTCGCACGCGTTTCCGAAAGCGCAGGATAATGCGTCGGAATTTGACGTCTTGAAACTCGAACCACGCCGTCACAATGAGCGCAACGTTCTCCTTTCCCTCACTGTGATGTTTCCGCTCCAGCCAGACTCGAATATTCCGTTGGAGTTTGGTCACTGCACGAATCACCACAGGCATGCGGAAGAATGCCGACGACAGAGGAATGCCACGTCCAGAACGAAGCAGTTGCAACGAATTACGCTGCTCAAGAGTTCGTCGACGCCAATATCGCTGCAATCGCTTGATCATTAGAATCCGCAACAGTTCGCAGCGCTTCTGATGGAGCTCGTAAAACCTGGTGAGCCACTTCTTGGAGCTCTCAGAAAGCGCAACAACCAGCAGCCACTGACTCTGGATATGAACACGACGAGCTCTCTCGGCCCGCTGCTCGTAACGAGTCTGCCAGCGAACCACGATACGTTGCACGTTCTGATCCCTTGCAGCTTCCAGCTCTTGCTTGCGTTTCTTTGCTTGGTGCAGCTTGTGGTCGGTGGCTGAAGGGAGTAGAGGTGTCTGCGATGGCTTCTGCAGCACTTGAAACGTTGAGGTGGCGCGGTTCCTGGCTATGATATTGACGCCATGTTCTGCAATATGTTGCTGCTTCTTCCACAATTGCAACACCTCCATTCGCTCCAGCACGTGGGGCAAACTACGCAGCTCGTTCATTCGTGACGCCAAGTTGTGAGAACGCAGAGCCACTGCTGTCTCGTGTCGCATCATACTTCGTCTCGTGGAGAGTCTGTTGGCTGAGGGCTTGGCCTTCATAAACGCCATCCCTGCAGTTGTTGAAGCGGCAGAAATGCTTGGTGGATAAAAGAGCGACACCGGCAGCTTGTCCACGGCTTTATTGTTGTCATTTAGGCTTCGAGACAGCCCGAGCTCCGTAGAATGGGTCAGTGGCTGCAGCAACTCTCCATGGTAATGGTGATTGTACTTGCATGACGGATGCCTTTGTGGTCGTGCTGCCGCAACACGCTGAGTGTATGTCGAGCCCAACGTGGACTGGTACCGCGGTCTCATTGACCCTCGCACTTCACCTTGCCTTGTACCCCTAACTTTCTGTGAACCATCTGCTTCTTGAAGAATCTCGTTGAGTACCTTTTCAGCTTTCCGCTGCTTGCGTTGTCCTATTTCGCTCGATCGGTATCGATAGATCAACCACTCTGTAGTTGCTTCAAGAGCGGTGTGGTCCTTCCTCGACGTGCAGCCAGAGTCTTGGTTGGGATATTCAGGTTGAAGAAGTTGATCCAGTACGGCAGTTTTAGTCCTACTTGCATCATCCTGGAACTGATCTTCCAGGTTGTTGTTGTTGACGTTTCTCTCAGTTCGTTTAGGCGATGAAAGGGCCGATGTGGTCTCTTTCAACAAGGGACCTAGGGAGATTGTATACACGTTACTGTCACTTTCAGGCAGGGGCAACCGACCGGGAAATTCTCCACGTGCACTGAGTTGTGCGTTGACTACAGCCTGTGCCTCAGCATTGTGGATTTTGAGGTGGAATCCGTCTCGAACCGTGAAGCGTTTACTCGATGCGAGGTGGTCGGAACTAGGCCCCCAACCCGGAGAAGACTTTGTTGCTAGTGGGGTTGGTCGTGCAAGTTCAAAGGGCGCTTGCCTCTCGCTGTTGTTGCTGAGAGTCATGCCAGCTGCACTGATCCTGGGTAGGCCAACCGATAACTTTTGTTCCTCGAAAAACTCCAGGTTTTGTAGGACCAACAACTGTCAGAAAAGGGAGAATCCATTTGATCCGAAAATATATTCCAGGCGGGTGGTTGCCATCATCCCTTTCGCAGGGTTCCTCAAAATATAATCCTGGTATTGTGCCTTTCTGCCCAAACGCCCTCAGTTTTATGGTCTTACGTAGGAGGATGGACTCCATACAACAAATTAACAAGGTAAGATGTAGCAGTCACAAAATTGATATTAGAGGCATTCAGAAGCACCGTTCAATGAAATCACGTAGCTAAAAACCCGTAGCGTCGATACCGCGTTTTGCTACGTGTTTTGAAAATAGTATTGCTGCTTCAGAACTACCGTTCAAGTAAAAACACGTAATAGAAACACGTATCTAGCCAGAGTGAATGTTCACGTATCTAGCCAGAGTGAATGTTCAGCTCACAATAGCAACTTCAACGTTGATACCCGAACTAAGGCACTCAAGCTAATGAAGAGGCCCCGGTCTGCTGACGACGACGATGAAGTTTTGCTACTCTGGTTGATGCGACCAGCGTCCCTGCCGTACCGAGAGCGCATCCTTGTCCCTGAGTTTCGCCTGAACATCCTTGCAATGTCTGACAAGGAAGCGAAAGACCAGTTTCGCTTCACTGTGGGGGAACTACATCTACTTGCGCGCCATCTGAAGCTTCCAAATATCATTCGTACACGGGAGGGAGTACGCACTAACTCCCTCGAGGCGCTGACCGTTTGCTTACGCCGCCTGGCATAATTGTCTGCCACGTCTTGATAACGAGCCGTGACGGATCCGTGCTTTGCGGCATAAGGCTGGACGCTCAAAATCTCCCTAAGCAATGCCAAGTCATCTCCAGTCGTAAAATGAAACTTTTTCGCCTGCTTGGACTCCTTCTTGTTGCTGTTGGGAGCGCTGGTCTTCTTTTTACCCTTGCTACTCTTCCGTGGGGTCTTTCCATGCGCTCTAGCGCCGCCAGTGGGTTGATTATCACTCGTAGAAGCAGCAGAAGAAGTCCACAAAGTGCGCGACTGCGTCGGCAAGCCAAGGGCAATCACGCAGTTGTGCGAGCACACTCGCACGGAGAGATCTCCTTCGTAGATGGCGTTAGAGCATATATGATGGACCTTCTTAGAGCGGGATGAACACTTGGTGACGTCTACGTCGTCCTATTCCGTGAAAGCGCAGTCTGAGAACGAGCATTTGCCTCGCATTGGCAGGATCTGCAGCGCGGTCGTCTGCGTTGCTTTGGAATCTGAAGGACGGTAAGAGAGCAATACCTTCCATCCTTTGAGGTTTCATCGACAAACACGATTTGATCTGGCCCGCTGTAGAAAGGCAATAGCCTGTTCACATACTCTTGCCTCGCCAGCGTATGTCTGATGAGTAGCCCATATTTAATTTAAAATCAATCTGTTGTGGATACCTTACGTAAGGGTAAATGGCCGGCAAATACTGGCCATTCAGCCCTTAATTCGCTAAAAGGTACCCTTTAGACCAAATCGGAGCCCTTACGTAGGGCCTCCACAATCAAGTATTATTGGATCATAGTCGGCAAAATCAAACAGTGTTATTGTAAAATATCTTTTTATTTAGTGGCCTGGCTTAGCAATTCAACTCCAGTTCGTCCTCAAATCCCACCTTTAGCCCTACCCACCCTTGCTTAGGACCAGTCTTTAAAGGTCAGATTTTGGAAAGGCACAATAGTGCTAAAGCGAGATTATGTGCGCACACCAATAGTAGGTATCGATTCGATACGAATTTCAAATAAGAAGGTCTTATTTTTCTACCAATTTTTATAAACTTCACTGGTTTCACTCCACAGTAAAGGTTTGGCATGGGTATAAACTGATAGATACTTGGTGTACGAAACAAAATTAAGCTAACTGTGGTATAGTGATTTCTCCATAGTTGCGGATAATCGTCCATCGACAAAGACGCGACACCGCCCAAGATGTTCAAGCGACGAACCCTCGGTCATGTGATGTACAGTGACTCCAAGGTGCAAGAGACTCGACGGCGTCAGTACCGAACTTTCAACGGATATTGGATACGGCCCATATGTCACTGAATCCAGGCCGTCCTTATTATTAATAATGGACTGGCCGGATTCGCATTCAGCGGCCAAGAACTGATCATCTACGGTACGAACCCTCGGTGGCGGTCTGGTAATAAGGTTTTTACATTAATAAGTAAAAATTTATTAATAACTCGACTTTCTACGTTTCTACCATATTGTTACGTAAGCGCTGTAAATATGGACCTGCTTGAAAGTTAGCGAGCTACTTCAAGCTTCGGATGTTTCGAATCCTAGCTCGAATTTAAGTCAGGTCTTCATTCTCTTCCATCTCCACAAGACTTTCGCCGAGATCCATGATTGTTGTTCGCCCTCCAGCAAATCCGGTCGTCCCCAGGCGAACTTAGCGCGCTTTTCACACGTACTGGCGGGAAGGCAAACTCCGCCTTCTACTGGACGGTATGCAACCCGTGGCAGCCGAAAACAACGGTGCCCGCCGAAACACATCTCACCACGCGGGAAATGCAGACGCGAGGCGAATCTCGGGAGGGAGAGAATATATGGCAAAAAAAATCTCTAAATCCAGGTGTGTCACTAAACAAAGGGGCATTTGTTGGGATATTTAAGGGCCCTGGGGGGAAGAGATCCTCGCGGATCTCCCCCAAAAAAAGAACCCAGGAAGAAAAATTGTGTCTAAGAAGAGCGCTCGCAGATGGAGGAGAACACTCAAGTCGTCTCTCAATGTAAATTAGCCCAGTCATGAATCTATCAGATATATCCGCTCCCCGATCGCATAGAACTACCGACACCCATAAACGAACACTGCGTGGAATCAGGGCTCGGAAAGTAAAACTGCAGATTCTGTTTCCCATCGTTCCTGAAGTTGAGAGAGTACAGCTGTAGCAGTGATACGTAAATCCAATGGTATTCGCTCCATTAACATGAATCAAATATGGCGTCAATTGATTTCATTCTTAGTATCAGCTCTCGACTGAGTCTTTTTCTCCAGTGAGATGGATTTCGGTATGCAAATACGCAGAGATCGCTCACCTTCGACCTCGCGTAACTTGACGCGAGTCTGCAGCTCGTCCACCGAAGACGCGTCACAAGCGCGATCCAGCACCTCCAGGTTCACTAGCTGTCCGAATTTCAGTCGCATGAGATGCTCGCCGCGGTCCTGAGCTCTTGCAATGACTTCTTGTAGTTGACGCTTCTCCTTAGCAAGCACGTTCTGCTGTTTGTGAAGGTCTCGGAACTGTTGACGCAGCTTCTTGTTCTCTACTTGCAGCGACTCGATACGCTCGGACAACGCAGAGAAGGCGCGAGTGGTGAACACGAGGCAGCCAGCAGCTTGAACAGGTAGTGTCCAGTTCTGCGGAGTCGGAGACGGAGCTTCAAGACCACATAGCTGCCTTGTACTGAGTGGCACCACGACGTCTAAGTGGTTGAATCGCGATTGCTTTTCACTCTGGAACTGCTGCGTATCCTGCTCCGTCGCAGCCAGCGCCTTGTCGATCGCACGTTGCTTGGCTGTCTGACGCTCTCCGGCCTTCCGAAGCTCTTCGATCGCCTGGTTCAGCTCCTCCATGGCCTCGTCTACATCGGCACGCTTCTCACGCAGGGCCAGCACCTTCTCGTACAGAGTCAAGTCGCATTCAGACGGACATGTATCCTCTTCTTCTTCGTCATCGTCGTCGTCATCTTCGTCATAGCCTTCGTCTTCGTCCTCTTCTTTTTCGTCTTCGGCTTCTTGCTCCTCACCGTCTCTCGCACTGGCAGGCTCTTTCCCTTCTTCCTTGCCACCAGCAGCTGGTTTCTTCTTGGCTCGCTTAATCTAGCGTCTAAACAGCTTCTGCAGCGCCGCAAAGCTCGGGTGAAGTGTAGCACTTGATCCCGTGCTGCCGTTCACAAGCGTCAGGAACCCGGCTTGCACAGCCTTTTCCTGTCGCGCCCATTCATCCAGATCGCGTTTCTTGATCATCAGCAGGTCTTGGACATCGCGCAGGTCCGCCACTAGCCGATCGCCGTTGAATCACTAATAGTGATATACTATGGAAGGTTATTAATAACGATTTTTACATTATTACCATCCCGTTTAAGTTAATAAAGTATAAATATGTTAATTAAACAACACTGGTTGGATGAGTTTGCGGACTCAGCGATCCTTGAAAGGCACGTTCACCGTCTGGGACAGGGCGCGAGCCGCTAAAGATGCTCCGGCGACGGTGCAGACGACGCTTGGCGTGCAAGAAGATCCATAACGGATCATTGTTCACTTGATATTTGTATACTTGATTAGGACTTCTTATTAAGAATAGACCCGAAAGGGTACACATAAATACAGAACAGAATTTCCACTCAAGCACACAGAGCGACGTCCGGCTTCAAGGTAAGCGTCTGGTCAAGCTTGTTTGAGTGTGTTATGCCTGTCGGTGAACTCGAAGTTCTGTAGCGAGGGTTCATCCGGCAAGGCCAAGAGACTTTGTGTATTGGCCGATTATTATCGGGAGGTTTTACGTGACGGCTTATTGTTGCCTATTTGCACGACTAGGAGTGCTTGAATTGCATCCCTTTTATTCTTCCAACCGAGTGTTGAGCACTCGGTGCCCTCGTAAAAGGCTTACCCGTGCCTGGTACCCTTCCGCTGTTGGGACCACGAGGATTCATAGCACCTACTTGTTTTGCTCGTTAGTAGCGTGCTCTCATTTTTACTTATTGACCTATATAAGTAGTTTACAAGGTCCAGTCTGTCCCGGTGCAAGGGCAGAACTGGGGTCTTCAGGTCCGCCCGAACGATCGTTTACTATCTGAGTAGACGTATTGTTGTGGGAACGTCCTAACTACATTTGTAGCTAGAGTTCACGTGGCAATTCCAACACCACAAGTGGTGCCGCGACCCGGGAACAGATTGGGACCATTGACCATTGTGAACTGTTGGTATGGCCTTCAAGTTTACGAGCTACAAAAAGAAGAAGAACAAGAAGAAAAAGAAAACAAGAAGCATGGCGAAAGGACAACCGACGGTACCAGCTACGCCTGCCAAGTCTGGCGAAGCTCACAACGAGAGTTCAAGTCCGGCTGCACGCTTTGCAGCCGCCACCGAGATTTCGGTGAGCTTTGACGACGAGGCGGACATCGGTCCTGATGCCCACGATTATGACGATTACGAAGACAAGACGCTGGCTTCAGAGCCAGGCGCAGCGACACCGGAGACGGCCACGCTATCAACAGGGCTGAGCGGGGCGACCAGGCCCCTTTCGAGGAACCTCGCCGACGAGCTAGATGACGTTGCAGGACCAGAACCGGTCTATGAAGACTATGACGATGGGACCGAGGGTTCTAAACCTTCGGTGGCGAGTGCAAAGCATTCAGCATTGCTGAACGCACCTCGCCCGCCTATCAGCGGTGATACACCAGCCGCCAAGCGCGTTTTCGACCGTGTATTAGCGCTGATGCAGAATAATGAGTGGATGCAGCTGTTCAAGCCCATCCCCAAGAAAAAGGCCGACTGGCCTGCGCTTGCGCAGGAACTTCAATACCCAGTCAACTCGGTGTCGGCTAGTCAAGTTGCCGAGGATTCAGTTTCGCTACTGTTGTCGCTGGGCTTCGAGAATGAGACGTACCCATCGGAGATGTCGCTCCAAGATTGGAGTCCTCATGAAACCGGATCTGCTCTCCAGAAATGGAAGAAGAAGCTTCGAAGGCGTTTGGCGCTGTCGGCATATACGCAGAAAAGCAGCCAGTGAGTCGACCGATCGTTCAAGATGAAGATCCGTCCACGATTCCGCTGCCGCAGACACCCCAACCAGTGACACGACCGTACTCTTCCGACCAAGCATGGAGATGGGCGCGGTGCCTATGACACTACCGAAGCTTCACCGTACTTTCAAGGCTTGCACATGGTTACGCCACGTTCGGAGAGCCATATGCAACGTGTGTACGCTGGTAACGAGGGTTCGTTCGGTCGCCGGGGCGGTGCGCGAGCTTATAAAGGTGGTGCCGGACGTCGTCAGGTTGACAGCGATGGTTCGTCTAGTGACGATGGCATTTTGTAGCGTGCATTCGAAGAGGAAGATCCTCAAGTCGAGTTTATGCGTCATATGAATGAGCTGGCGACGCTGAACGACGTGGACCCGACACCGAGGATTGAAATGGCGTCGCACCGACCATTGGATCGCATCAAACCGTTCTCAGGCTCTCGCAAAAAGAACAAGAACAGTATGCAGTGGCTCCGTGGGTTCGTCTACGAAATGACTGGAACCCACACAGATGCCGACAAATGGTGCATTCCATTTGAGCTAAGTCTCCGGGACGGAGCTATTCATTGGTTCCGTCAACTTTCGAAGAAGACGAAGCGCAAGTGGAAGCTGTTGAGCGATGCGTTCATCCGCTATTACTGCTCGCAGTTCACGCAGACGGCACTGTCCGGTTACTATTCTGCAAAGCGGGAACGTAACGAACATCTGTGCGACTCCATAAACAGGCTGAATGGCTAGGCTCTGACCGCCCGTCTACACTTCGAGAAGAGTGGTTGCGACGCGAAAGAACACGTACAGCAGCTCCTGGCAACGTGCGATGATGACAAGTTGGCGGAGAGTCTTTACCACGCTCGGGTCACCGACATTCACGAGCTCGAAGAGATCATCGAAGATGTTCTCAAGGGTAAGGATAGAATGGCCAAGCGTGACAGTGGGTATCGATACTCCAAGAGTCGTGATGCGCTACGCGACGATGCGTACGGCCGCAACAATCGGCGTGATGACCGTCGCCGCGATGACAACCACAATAAACCAGGAGTGACGCTCATTGAAGCCACGGTGGATGACCTACTAGCTGAATTGGACGGTCGTGAAGCTGCTCATAGGGGCATTGACTATTCAAATGAAGATCAGCACACTTACAACAATGAACAAGACGAGTATAACGACTTTCAGCCCGAAAAAAACGAATGGTGACTTCTCAATGGACGAAAATGACCGACACCTCGCCGCGGCTAATGCAAATGAGCGCCGCGCAGCCGCTGATTGCACCTACGCACGTTCAGACAACCGTCAGACGCGTGGGAAAAAATACGTCTGATAGCGAGCGTGACTTCAGTCAAGATCGCCGAGGTGGTGACCGTGGGTTCAATCAGGACCAACGCGGGTGACGTGACTTCAACCGCGACAACCGACGCCCACAGTACGGACCATGCGCGGTGTGCAGTGACATGAGTCACTCCGCCCACTACTGTAACAAGCGATGCAAGTTCTGCAAACAACTCCACGATGCTGGACAATGCGAGCTTTTCCGCAACTTTCAAGACCTTGCCAAATTCGTGCGTACTAAAGGCACGAAGGAGGAACTCCCACCAGAGCTCAATGTCGTTGGTCAAGAACGTCATTTAAACTAGGCAGTCCGCCAACTACAACTGGGTTGGTCCCTATCGGGCTGCCACAGTTAACCGAGCCTTCAATGGAAGCAGAGTGAATGGCCTGATAATTACGTAACAAGTGTGAACGTGACGGAAAATGAAAAAAGAGAGGAGTAGAATCCTCGGTGGAGGTGTTGGAGAGAGAGTGGAGTGTGCTGATGCTGATGAAGGCATCAGCGAGGATTCGCTCGGCGTGGTTTAGAGTGCAGCGCGAGACGAGCCCAAGGGTCACTCCAAGACGATGAAGCTGAACCCTGGCGAGAGACAGGGGTGGTGGTCGGCCAAGAAATTCGACCGACGAATGAATCAGAATGAGAGCTCTGGTGCAAGACGCTGTAAACGACCAGCGAACGAGGATCCTCATCGACACAGGAGCGAACGTTAGTGTGACCACTGACGCCGTTGCCAAGAAGTTGCGGCTCCGAGATGTACCCGATCACGGACGCCGCATTGACATTCAAGGAATCAACGAAGGCAAGGTGTCTACGACGCGACGAGCGTGCGTCAAGATTACGCTCGGATGGGAGATGGTGTACGAATTCGAGATGTGGTCATGACGCATAGTGCAGGCGTCGACGTGGTACTCGGGACCGACTTTATGATCCCAGCAGGGATCCGGTTGGACCTGTTTCACGGCGCGGCGCAATTACCGCACGAAGTCCAAATCCCGCTGATTAAGACCAAGAACATGATCGACAGCGAAGAATACGGCTCCCATGTTAACGCCGGGCCACCCGAGCGTTTGGACGTTCAAGCGCACGAGTGGCGAGAATACCCGACTAGCGAAGCGCCACGTCGGTCTGGAAGAACACGTACTGTGGGTTCGTCGAACGAACAAGCTAATCTCGTCAGTGACGAGGTTTCGACGTGGACGGCCCCAAAGTATTAGGTTGACCAATGTGTCTGGCCAAACTCTGTACCTACCAGTACACGATTCGATTGCTGTGTGGATACCAGATGGGGATTTGCCACGAGGTGACGGCTATGTGCGTCTGGATCCCAAGCAGTACCAAGACTGACAAGTGCAGGACTATGAAGGTTGCAGAGACCGCGAGCCGTTTCAGCGTGAGTACGAAATCTACGAGCAATGGCTTGCAACTCAGCCATCGGCAGTCGAGCGATCAGACTACCCAGAACCCAGTGAGGTGCTAGCAAGGCCTCTTGAAGACTCGCGAATGGACTCTAGTGATCATCTGACATGTGCAGAGCGCTGGACAATGATCATGGAGGAACTTGAGCGAGTGGAGGCCTGTCTGGCGTCTGGCGTCTGGGGTGACAGCCGGGGGCTCGGCCGATGGTCAGCCTTCCGAAGAACCTTTGGACACTTACACGACAGCTCATGGCGGAAGCAATAATGCAAACGAAGCCTCGGTAGCGCGTACACACAAACTACTGAGCTCGGTAAACGTGGTACATACGCCAACGAGTGTTCGTTTCAAGTTGGGGGTGAAAACGGAAGCGACAAGTAACAGCACTGGATTAAATGGAGTCACCAGTTTCGACGAAGTTGTCCCGGCCTTGTGCGCAGCCAAATTTGCGAACGAATTATTGGTGGTTGGCCCAGAGGATGCAGACGTCGCGCTAAAGGTGGTGAATACGGCACCGAGTGTTCGTTGCGAGACTGGTGCGGATGCCGAACTGTCAAGACAACGGTTATCCGAGGCGCTGAACAAAAGTCAATAGCCCAACACGTCGGTTGCCTGCGCATTCAATATTGCGAACAAAGACTCGGCATGTGGCCCAGAGATGGGAAACCAGGATGGGAGGGAGGTGGACCCGGTACTGAGTGTTCAAATCAAGGCAGATGTCGATGTTGAGTCGAGAGAAGAGTCCGTGGCGACTTTGGACGAGACGTACGTCTCGGTTGCACGAGTATTAACAACCGAAGGAAATGAAGCAACGGAGGATACAAGAAGGGATTTCTGTGAGCACCCAGCTAACAACATTGGCTTGGAAGACTACGCGAAGGAGCTGGCATTCCTGCCGGACCTGACCGAAGAGATCAACACGACTATAGACTACAATGCGCCCAATGTTGCTGACCCACAGCTGTCGACCGATCGCAGGGAACGTCTGGTCGCGACGCTGAAGAACCACGAGCACATCCTGATTGCTAGAGGTAACGCACTGCCGCCGCCAGCCTACGGCGCGGTATGCGATATCGACACGCAGGGGCACGCCCCAATTAAACAGCGTGCCCGACGCGTGCCGCCACGATTTCTCGGCAAACTGTACGAGTTGCTACGCGCTTTGTTGCGAGCAGGACTGATCGTCTTTTCAGACAGTCCATGGGCATCACCAATCGTGATTGTGATGAAAAAGAATGGGCTGGACATCCGGCTCTGCATTGATTACAAGATGGTGAATGCTATCACCGCAATCATGGAGTATGCAATGCCGATAGTCGAGGATCTGTTGACCGATCTCGAGTGCTACCTATGGTTCTGCTCGCTGGATGCTGCAAGCGGCTTCTGGGCAGTCATGATGACCTTGCGAGCACGTAAAGTGTCGGCGTTTGTCTGCACACTCGGATACTTCGAGTGGCTACACATGCCCTTCGGGTTAAAACAAACGCGCCGATGATCTACCAACGTATGATTGACAACGCACTCTGGGGGTTCGTTCAGCCTAAAGGAGGTTGGTTTGAGTACTCGGAGAGGATGCGTTTAGCTGATGAACAAGCCAAGGAACATCGTGGGCCAAGCACCGAGAGTTCGTTTCAAACGAAGTTAGCGGCAGACCGCGAAGCACCGGTGGAGACCGATCCTGTACTACAACTCGTCAACAGCCCCGTCGCTGACATGTTTACGAACGGGGAACCGGGCGAATCATCGCTGGTACCTGTGTTTGGTCGACGGTCGCTTGTGGATGATATTTGCTTCGGTGGCGAGGATTTCGACAGCTGTCTGGCTACGCTGGACCGATTGCTGGCAAGATTTGCACAGTGTCGGATCAGCATTAGTTTCACCAAGAGCATCTTCTGCCAGCCCAAGGTGGACTTTCTGTCGCATAAAATTTCGCCAGAAGGAATCAAAGCTGATCCGAAGAAGCTTGCGGCCATTACCGAGCTTTCGTTTCCGACGAGTAAGAAGAGCATGTAGTCGTTTCTTGGAGCGGTCAATTACTACAGCCGCTTCATTTAAGACTTCGCAGTCTACGGTGCGGCACTGTACCAGCTTAAGGATGAAGACTTTGCCGTTGAAGGTGGCCTTTCTGCGGCACGTCGTTCCTTCGTAACATTGAAGGCGAGTGTTTCACACTCACCCATCCTAAGGTACTTGGACCGGTCGAAGGAAGTTCATGTCATGCTCTTTGCGAATGAATGGGCGCTGAGCACTACGCTCATGCAAGGACACGAAGGCAAGTTATACCTCGTCCGATTCCTCGGTCGCCTGCTCAAGGAATCCGAGATGAACTACCATCCTGCTGAGAAGGAAGGTTTGGCGTTACTTTTGCTTTTGAAGATTTGTAATGTCCAGCTGCCAGGAAAGACGCTACATGTCTATACACGATTCTCGACGTTAGAGTGGGTGCACAAGTCGAAGTCTCTTTTCGAACGCGCGGTTCAGTTCGCTGTGCTGCTTTCGCAGTGGCATTTGAAGATGCAGCGCGTGAAGGAGAAAGATGTCGCCTTCGCGCAGATCTTGCAGTCAAGCATCACGAGCTTCGTCGACTTGGAAGACTCACTCGCGCCGGTGGCACCACCAAACAAGGGATCTCCGACTGTTTGAATAGACCGCGCGCCGCTTTACGCCAGCCTTCCCCGTAATTACAGCAGATTCGTCATGCCTTTGACGGATCAGCAAAGACAGAGAAGTACGGTGGCTACGGGAGCTGTTCATGGGTGTTGTGGAGCCTTCCTGAGTATAAGATAGTGATCGCTGCAAACGCTTACATCTCAGCCACCACGGTGAATGACGCGGAGTACACAGGGATGATAAATGATGTCAAGGCTGCTATTGCGCACGGTGCCGAGGATTTAGTCATCACACCCGAAGCCAATACGGCTGAAGGTTAAGCGGTATGAAGGGAAGGAAGGTGAGCATCTTCACTTCTGGGGTCGAGAGGTAGTGCTCGCGATGGACGCGGCTCTGATCTCGACCGAACAGCCTTGTGTTGCTTTTGCACTCTTCAACCTTTAGCGGTCGTGCTAAGAGTGGGGTGTACACACGGGAAGCAACACCCCCTGGATGTTTCACATTCTGGGCTCAGCTGTGTGAACAGCTCCGAGCCGCGTTCCTCCCGGCGAACTACGAGTACCACCAGCGTTCGCGCTTCCTCTCGTGCAAACAAGGGAGGCGTGAGCTGCACGAGTACGGCCAAGAGATACGGGAGCTCACGGCGTCCCTAGTGGGAAACCCACTTAACAAACACATCAAGATGACTGTGTTCATGGACGGCCTTCGAGTGGACCCTGCGTGCACTCAGCTGTTCCGGGTGCAGTCAAGCACCCTAGA
Source organism: Phytophthora infestans T30-4 (assembly GCF_000142945.1). Taxonomy (NCBI): domain Eukaryota; phylum Oomycota; class Peronosporomycetes; order Peronosporales; family Peronosporaceae; genus Phytophthora; species Phytophthora infestans. The sequence goes on along the minus strand of NW_003303715.1, from coordinate 80,622 downwards.
AGAGGCAATTCAAGTGGCTCTTCAGGAAGAATACAGCCATCGCCAGGCGCGTACGCCGGCCTCAGCATGACATGGGAGTTATTTGTCGACTCCCGGTCGATTGAGCCCCAACGGACCAGTTCCCATGGAACTCGGGTCCGCCGAGCAGCGTGGCATTCGCTGCTTCGGCTGCGGGAAGATGGGCCACTTCAAGCGCGACTGCCCCGCGGAAAGACGCCGCAGACAGACTTTCCCCAAGCCTGTCCTCAAGGGTCGCTGGCAGAAGCCAGTGTCCCGGGGACAGGGGAACGCAGGGAACCAGTAGGGGCGGGGCGTCCTACTGAGGAAGGCCCAAGCCTTCGTGCGGAGTGCGCGGCTGGCGCGTACCACGGGGACTTAGCCCCTGAGAGTCTTTGCACTCTCGAATCGGCGAAGAGCAGTGACAGGCCGCTCGTAGTACACGGATGTGTACGGAGATACGATCACCCTTTTAGAATCTTGATCGATTCTGGGGCGTCGAAGAATTTAGCACGCCACCAGACGGTTGCTCGTAATAGCAACAAGTTGTCCGATGCTTTGAGAGAAAGCAAGGGCAACGGGACGGTGTCAGTGTGATTTGCCGACAGGAAGGTCGTCACTGTCCCCAACGTCCAAGTAGATCTGACCGACAAGTTTGAAGACTTTGACAGCCTAGAACAGTTAATTGTTCTCGACATGGATCCCTACGATATGATCCTGGGCATGCCCTGGCTTGAGAAGCACGAGCCTCGGATCGACTGGCGAGGCAAGGCCTTCGGTGCCGGCCGCCCTGCGAAGTCCGACAGAGCATTGGTGAGTCATGTTCCCACCTCTGTGAGGACCCGGGGCACCCGCAAGGGCTGCCAGGGTACCGAAGCATTCAGCATATGCTTGGGAGGCGTCGACGTATATGATGCTTCGATGGTGGCGGCGCCCGGAGGAGGCGCTGGCCAAGTGGGCAACTTAGGTCCACAAGCAGGTAACATAGTTCCGCAGACAGCTGCAGCTGTCACGAACGCTGGTAATAGCGTGTTCAAGGTGGGTAACAGAGTGCCACACGCGGTCGCCCAGATCTTAACTGAAGAGGTAGACGTCAGACACGCTTCCTGGGTGGGTGACCCAGTACCACACGAGGCATCGAGTGCCTCGGATGTCGGCGCTCCGACTTCCTCAGACGGGGGTAACAAAGCTCCACGTCACGGTCGCCGTCTACGACGACGCCGCCGCTGCCGAAAGTCGGATCTGAACCTCGTTCAGATAGACGTCGCTTCAAGCGACTCGGAGTCCAGGGCCCGGGCTCCTCCGACAAGGCCGGTGGAAGAGTGTTATCACATCTTCGATGGCGAGACCGGTTTACCCGTCAAGGCATCTGGCGTCCACTTGGAACCGTTGCCAGAGGTTGCAGAGATACTGAACCTCGAGGAAATGACGGTCGAGTCGTTCCTGGCCAACCTCATAGCTGGGGAGATTGCCGAGATGGTGCTCATAAGACCAGAGGCCACTCGTGTGGCGTAGCGGGATCAACAAAATCGGCGAGATTTCTGGATCCAACTTACCAACAGCGCCCAGACACCGACTAACGGAGGCCCCCCCCCGATGATCCGTGTTCTGCTGAACTTTCCTTACCTTGTGTACTCGTCGGTGGGGCGGGATCTTGCTCTCTCGGTAACTTCCGACAAGCTCAAGTGGTGAAGCATGAGTGTCTTGGCGAGACGTGGGGATAGGGTGGGGCAGTAGGGGTAAGATCGTCACTATGCGTCCGTAGTTGTTTCTGGATCCCAAGCGAATATTCGAGCTTGGCGGATCTAGGGCCTAGAGCAGGGATCTGGTCGTAGGGTTGCCTTGCGGGTATTTTCCCTTGCCCTTGTGCTTCCTTTTCGTCGTACTTGCCGCGCCCTGTGACGGGATCTTGAGAGTTGAGAGCCTCTAGGGTGTAGCCGGCCAAGTAGTAAATCCGGTTAACCTGTCGGATCTACACGTGTAAAGGAAAGCTCACTAGGTTGTAGGAGCTGGCCAATGTATTATCCAATAATCACTACCAACACTAGTTTCGCAATTCTCAACCTTCACGGAGCTCGTACGGCCAATGTAGTTCCGATTCTTGAGGGCAGGAAGGCACTTGCGTGTTACTGTGCAAATTGAGATCTGTAATGATAATTAAGCCTATACCTGCCTGGATTTCTACTTTCTATGTCTTTCACCTGTTAAATCCTCTACCAGTCTCGGCTGCAAGCCCTTTTTCTCCTTGACCCATCATCTAAGCTTGGTTATCACCAGATCCACCGGATCCATGGCGTAATCATTATGGTTGTCACTTTATGGGTACCCCTGTCCGGATCCAGGCCACCCTAATCCACCTCACTGCAAGTGTACACTCATCATGGATCTGAAATCTCCAATCTTCTCACAGTGGCTTGCGACCCTCTGTGATCTCCATCATCCCACGAAAGTTCGAGATCCATTGCATCCACCATCCCCATATCCTGGATCGAGGTCACTCCGTGATGGATCCTCACCCCTTTGGATCCGGACTTGGAAGTATGGGATCTGAGGCATATCGTGGTGGATCTTGACTTCTCGTTACTCGTTGATACCAGATCCACCTTCAGACGACACCTACCATCCTTCCTTCATAGGATCCCCACCTGATCCACCTGTACATGGTATATCCCATATCCCTTTAGTGAACTCAGGTGAGGATGGATCCGAGTCTCCCCTTGGGTGGGATCCTGCCTTCCCATACGTTATCTATACCAGATCCATCGTCGGCCCATACCGGATGCCACTTTATCTTGGCCAATTCACTCCGAGAAGCGTGGATCCATGCCAGGCGATCCAGATCCTCCCTAACCACTTGGTGATGTCACTAATTCGGGATAGTGACCCCTTGTTAGATCCATTCACTTATTTCTGAGAAAGCACATCACCACAATCACCTCATATACGTGGTCGGCGCTGCACAACAGCGTTCACAACGTACACTCCCAACGTCACTGCTTCTCCAACAGCTTCCTCCTCTACGTGGCACATGTCTCCCGCCAAACGCACGAGCAAATCGCCGGGCAAGTCACTTCACCGGTCAGTCCCTCTATGTCGCCTACCGATTTGCGGACTTTAGCCCAAGCTCTTTCCGATCAAGTACGAACCTTGACGGCAGAACCCCAGACGGCTCAAGATGCTCGGGACCGAGCTCAACGCGCAGAGGCGGCGGCTCAGCAGGCATACAAGTCGCTATCCATGTCTTCTTACGCCACCCGACTCGAGACTTTGCAAGCTCAGATCCACGATCAGACCATGGAGATACAAGGATGGGAGCACCGCGCAGCTTCTTGCTCACAGGACCTGCGACGTCTGCTGGCTGGCTGACCAAGCGGTGGAGATCCGCGACTTGACTGGACGCCTGGATCGCGCCTCCCGTCAACGAAATGGCTTGCGAGATGATAACGACCATCTCGTTCGGGAGATAAAGCTCGCCGGATCCGAGATCCACCAGCTCCAATCGCGGATCCACGGTCTCGAGCGGGATCTCGAAGATTCCCAAGCTGCTAGCGTGGAGGCTGACGAGAGCGTGGATCGGCTCCGCGACGAGTTGCGCCTGACTCAGGAAGAGGTGGTTACCAACGACTATGTGGGATCCGCCCATGGTGGATCTTCATTAGGGTCAGCTCGCGGGGGTCGCCCGCGCCGGATCCACCTTCCTCGTTGCTAAGCGTGGCTCTGGCTCGTCTCTGCGAGGAGCTGAAGGACGCCAAAGAGTCGATCGAGAAGTATCGGCTGGGCGAGACTACGCGCTTGAGGAATTCGTACGCATGACTCAAGCCCGCGACGAGATCCAGGACAAGCTAACGGATACCGAGCTTCGGCGTGATAAGGCAGCTACCGAGTGGGCAGATGCCAAGCGAACGCAAACGGAGCTGGAATCCAAGATCCGTCGCATGAGTACGTGGATCCTCTCTTGTTTCCCTCTTGTAATCCCATATTTACTCGTTATGTTGATCCAGGTAACAAGTTGAAAGATGTCGAGACAACTTCGACGCAGCTACGGGATCAGCTTGCTACCGCTCGTACTCAGCACCAGCAGCTGGTCCTGTAGCGCGATCGCAATTTGTCCGAGCGTGACTTGGCGCATCGACGACAAACTTTGGTGGCCGCTGCCATCTCGGATCCGCTTTATCCTCCCACTGAATCCTCGGATCCACTCTCTCCCCTTGCTGGATCGCCCCCGGACGCTAGCGTCTCAGCTTCTCAGCAGCCTCCAAGTGGGGCGGGTCCGTCGGCTGCGAA
>NW_003303715.1:65620-67166 GCF_000142945.1 Phytophthora infestans T30-4 | reverse complement strand
CTCGTCCTGGAAAATCGGCCGTTAAGTGTCCCGATTCTCAATTGAATTCTCCTTAGCCCCTAGGACACGCCTTCACGCCCTCTAATTCAAATAGTAGGTCATCCACCGTGGCTTCAATGAGCGTCACTATTGGTTTATTGCGGTTGTCATCGCGGCGACGGTCCATCACGCCGATTGTTGCGGCGTACGCATCGTCCGCGCCGCGCATCAGGCTACTTTTTGGAGTATCGATACTCACTGTTACGGTTGCCCATTCCCCTCCTTACCCTTGAGAACATCTTCGATGATCTCTTCGAGCTCGTGAATGCTGGTGACTCGAGTGTGGAACAGACTCTCCGCCAAATTGTCATCGTCGCACGCTGCAAGGAACTGCTGTACGTGTTCTTTCGCGTCGCGACCACTCTTCTCGAAGTGTAGACGGGCGGTCCGAGCGTAGCCGTTCAGCCTGTTTATGTAGTCGCACAGATGTTCATTTCGTTCCCGCTTGGCGGAGTAGTAACGCGACAGTGTCGTCTGCGTGAGCTGCGAGCAGTAGTAGCGGATGAACGCATCGCTCAGCAGCTTCCACTTGCGCTTCGTCTTCTTCGGAAGTTGACGGAACCAATGAATGGCTCCGTCTCGGAGACTTAGCTCAAATGGAATGCACCATTTATCGGCATCTGTGTGGGTTCCAGTCATTTCATAGACGAACCCACGGAGCCACTGCATACAGTTCTCGCTTTTGCTGCGAGAGCCTGAGAACGGCGTGATGCGATCCAGCGGTCGGTGCGAAGCCATTTCAATCCTCGGTGTTGGGTCCACGTCGTCAAGCGTTGCCAGCTCATTCATCTGACGCATCAACTCGAGTTGAGGATCTTCCTCGTCGAATGTACGCACCAAAATGTCATCGTCACTGGACGAACCATCGCTGTCGACTTGACGACGTCCGGAACCACCTTTGGGGGCTCGCGCACCGCCTCGGCGACCGAACAAACTCTCGTTACTTGCGTAAATGCGTTGCATACGGCTCTCCGAACGTGGCGTAACCATGTGCGAGTCTTGAAAGTACGGTGAGGCTTCGGTAGTGCCAAAGGCACCACGCTCAGCTCCACGCTTGATCGGAGGAGTACGAACGAGTCGTTGGGGCGTCGGCGGCATGGAATCGTGGACGGATCTTCATCTTGAATCATCGGTCGGCTCACAGGCTGCTTTCCGGCATTGATGCCAACAGCGCCAAACGCCTTCCGAAGCTTCTTCTTCCATTTCTGGAGAGCAGTTCCGGCTTCATGTGGACTCCAATCCTGGAGCGACATCGTCGATGGGTACGTCTCGTTCTCGAACCCCAGCGACAGCAGTAGCGAAACTGAATCCTCGGCAACTTGGCTAGTCGAAACCGAGTTGACTGGGTATTGAAGTTCCTGCGCAAGCGCGGGCCAGTCGGCCTTTTTCTTGGGGATGGGCTTGAACAGCTGCATCCACTCATCATTCTGCATCAGCGCTTGTACGCGGTCGAAAACGCGCTTGGCGGCTGGTGTATCACCGTTGATAGGTGGGCGAGGTGCCTTCA
>NW_003303715.1:61779-64641 GCF_000142945.1 Phytophthora infestans T30-4 | reverse complement strand
GCTTACCCTTGAAAGCCAGGACCGTCGGCTCCTGTGCTGCTTGAGTGGAAAATCCCTGTTCTGTACTTACAGCCTCACCCTTTCCTGGTCTATCCTTAATAAGAAGGTTCTAAATCAAGTATACAAATCTCAAAGTGAACAATGATCCGGTTATGGATCTTCTATGCAATGCCAAGCGTCCGTCTGCACCCGTCGCATGAGCTCTTTAACGGTCCGCGGCCCTGTCCCCAGACGGTGAACGTGTCTTCCAAAGGTCGCTGAGTATTCCGCGAACTCATCCCCAACCCGCCACTGAGGGTTCGTACCGTAGATGGTCTGCTGAATGCGAATCCCGGCCAGTCCCATTATTAATAATAATGACAGCCTGGATTCAGTGACATAGGGCCGTATCCGATACTTGTTGAAAACTCGGAGGTGACGCCGTCGAGTCCCTTGCACCTTGGCGTCTCCGTACATCACCCGACCGAGGGTTCGTCGCTTGAACAACTTGGGCGGTGTCACGTCTTTGTCGACGGGTGATAATCCGCAACCACGGAGAAATCACTACACCACAGTTACGAGCTGCAATGAATGTTTATGAGCTGCTTCCTACGCATAGGCCGCCTGTTGCCATTTATAATAACAAAACGGAGCACATGTTAAAGATAAATATCTATTTTGATGGTTCAGTAGATTTTGTGGTGGCAGAACACTTTTGGTTTGGTTATGATGCCTTTTTTCTATGTGTGTGGGCCTGTCTATACGATTGGTGGTTCTACACTTTTATATAGTTTGTTGACACCGTAAATTGGTAGAGCTGAACACTTTTGGTTTGGTTATGATGCCTTTTTTCTATGTGTGTGGGCCTGTCTATACGATTGGTGGTTCTACACTTTTATATAGTTTGTTGACACCGTAAATTGGTAGAGCTGACCCTCACTCGTTGTCACTGCAGACATATCGTTTGAGATAGTACCATCTTGCTCCGGAACCACTACCAGCACGTGAATCTTTTTCACTTTCGGGGGATCCATGCCTTCCAGACACTCAGAAATCGGATCCTCTCCCTGCAGCTCCTTTTCTTCTTGCGTTAGAGATTTGACGAGAGCAATCTTCTCGCCCTTCTTCAGCTTCTTTACATGCTGTTTGTAGCAACCCAGCAACAAATCGCACTTAATATTATACTGGTCTTTTATTTCTGGTCATGCTTAACTATGGGACCGGCCTTATATTTCTGGACAGAGGAAGTAAATTGATAAGCAGTCGCATCAGAAAAAAGCATTCTAAAGAAAGTATGAAACCGCTCACAATCCGTATCAATCCGTTCGCTGTGGCGCTTTGCATTTGAGCGCTGGGCTTATAGCCTGTCGGAGGAATGATTTGCGCCGAGTTGTTAGGGCAGTACAGTATGGAGTGAGAACAAAAGTAGAGTAGTCTAGGCGGCCATAGTGGAGAGGAAGTCTTGAGTGTAGAAGGTGAGGGCACTTGTGTTAGACTTGGTAAAAAGAGAAGTGATGAATTATAAAGTCTGGTGTTCTGGGGGGGGTTACTCCACCAACCAGTCCAGTTATATACGATTTCTCTATATGAAATAGCACAATTATATTCTACTAGATAGTCATCATCACACGAAGATGCTTACTTCTACAGCCTCCCACATCGAGGAATGTGTATGATGCTCTATCTGTCGGATAGTATTTAATTTACCACAGGTCGCTGTTCAGAACAGCCCTGTACGCACATGAACATTTACAAGAAGTAGGCGAACTTAGTCTACTCTTCGCATTGTGGTAAACTGCGGAAACACAGTCAAGGTTTTGAGGAAGCAAGCCACGTACAGCGCCATTTAGTAGCTTCTTCTTGTTCTCATGCGGAATTCGGTAGCTATAACCCCCGTCTACCTTGAGGGAAGCCTCAAATACCGATTGCGCGTCATGAATACGCGGTCTATATTCTCGTACGGAAGCGCTCGGAAAACGTCATCGACGTTGCTCACTAGCTCGTCGATCGTGCGGGCGTTTTTAGCGATGCTGCAGTGTCTGAAGTGACGCAAAGAATCCCATGTCTAGCACGTTGTAGTCCGGCGAATTAGCGGGTTGAGAAGTGAGGGTCATGTCCCAACCTTCGCCAGTACAGGCTGCCATCACGGCCACGTCGTCCAGTAAGACATGCGGTCTTGCATTGTCTTGTTGATGGCGGACACACTTCCCAGACGGCCATAGTCGCTTGATCTCTGGGATGACCGAATGGACCCGGCAAGCACGGTATATGTCACGATCCACCGTATATGTTTTGAGCTCAAGCGTACCAGTGGCTCTGCTCTTGCTCTTTCGCAGCGCAGGTTCGTACACCACGAAAGGCCATGTGCCTATTTTGCCATCCCAGATCGTGTTCTGCTCAGCCACCCACCGCGGGCGCGCAATCGCGACGAGAAACGTCACCTTCACCACAAAGTTTTTGTTGTGCACGGTAATGTGGGGAGCGGGCTCATCTGGAGCTAAGTAATAGCGGGTGCTCTCTTTTTTTAGAAAAAAAAACATTTTTGTCCAAATGCACGTAATTGAGAAGAGAGTCAAATTCATATCCACCACGAGCAGAAGGTTCCACAAACTTTAAAGCGAACTCCATCCTTGCGACGCGCTCTCATCCGTGAGTTGAGGTTTTAGCCGAGCGTGATGACTCCGAAACAACCCAGATTGTAGGTACACATGCAGCGTAGATTTGGCAATATCGAGTTGCTCCGCTTTAGCTCCAAGGTTGGTTCGCACATGGAGTGACGTAAGTGCGATCTTCTCTGCGAGCTCTTGAGGAAATTCGCCGTCTACCGGTGACTTCCTACCACATGCGCCCCTTCCTACCGCTTTCCACATCGCACAACTTGAA
>NW_003303715.1:43871-59910 GCF_000142945.1 Phytophthora infestans T30-4 | reverse complement strand
CACTCTGCGTCCGTGGATGGTTCTGAATCCTAAGCGAATATTCGAGCTTGGTGGACCCAGGGGCTAGATCTGGGATCTGGACGTAGGGCTGTGTTCCCTTGCCTTTGTGTTGCTTTTCGTCGTACTTGCCGCCTCCTGTGACGGGATCTTGAGAGTTGAGAGCCTCTAGGGTGTAGCCGGCCAAGTAGTAAATCCGGTTAACCTTTCGGATCTGCACGTGTAAAGGAAAGCTCACTAGGCTGTAGGATCTGGCCAATGTATTATCCAGTTATCACTACCAGCACTAGATTCGCAATTCCCAACCTTCACGGAGCTCGTACGGCCAATGTAGTTCCGATTCTTGAGGGCAGGAAGGCACTTGCGTGATACTGTGCAAATTGAGATCTGTATTGATAATTAAGCCTATACATGCCTGGATTCCTACCCCCTATGTCTTTTACCTGCTAAATCCTCTACCAGGCTTGGCTGCATGTCTTTTTTCTCCTTGGCCCATCATCCCAGCTGTATTATCATCAGATCCACCGGATCCATGGCGTAATCATAGTAAGGTCGCCGTATTATGGGTACACTATTCTGGATCCAGGTCGCTTTGATCCACCTCACTGCAAGTGTACACTCATCATGGATCTGAAATCTCCAATCTTCTCACAGTGGCTTGCGACCGTCTGTAATCTCCATCATCCCACGAAAGTTCGAGATCCATTGCATCCACCATCCCCATATCCTGGATCGAGGTCACTCCGTGATGGATCCTCACCCCTTTGGATCCGGACTTGGAAGTATGAGATCTGGGGCATATCGTGGTGGATCTTGACTTCTCGTTAGTCGTTGATACCAGATCCACCTTCAGACGACACCTACCATCCTTCCTTCATAGGATTTCCACTTGATCCACCTGTACATGGTATATCCTATATCCCTTAAGTGAACTCAGGTGAGGATGGATCCGAGTCTCCCCTTGGTGGATCCTGCCTTCCCATACCTTATCTATACCAGATCCACCGTCGGCCCATACCGGATGCCACTTTATCTTGGCCAATCCACTCCGAGAAGCGTGGATCCATGCCGGGCGATCCAGATCCTCCCTAATCACTTGGTGCTGTCACTTATTCGGGATAGTGACCCCTTGTTAGATCCATTCACTTATTTCTGAGAAAGCACTTCACCACACTCGGGAGTAGCTGAACGCCTCCTCTGTCTTGGACGAGGACGTCCTAGAGGACTCGAACAAGCAGCGTCAGACGAGCTTGGGTTCCGAGATCCTTAAGGACCCCACGGATCCAGTGTATCCTTTGGTGACGGAGTCTGCGGACGTGGTGAACAAACACCCACCGACCCAACTCCCACCGGATCTGAGGCGTACGGCATGAGATCGATCTCGTGCCTGGCACATGGTACTGGGTCACGAGACAATGGCCTCTTCCGCGCGAACAGTGTGAGGTCATTGAGGCCTTCGTCGCTGCGAAGGCAGGCATGGTGTAGGAGTCGATGTCCCCGCGCTCGAGGCCAGCTTTCTGCGCTCGGAAGCCGAACGGAAAATGGCGTCTAGTTCATGCTTATAACAAGCTGAATAACTGCGACGGTGCCGGCCCAGACACCAATCCCACGAAAGAATGTGTTGTTGAACAACATGGCCGGAAGCGTACTGTACGGTGCGCTGGATTTGGTAGACGGATACTACCAGATCCTGATGCGCGAGAGTGACATCCCGCTTACCGCGGTGAGCACTCCGAGCGGCATGCTTTGGGAATGGCTCGTCATGCCACAGTGCCCCGGCGAAGTTCAACCGCCTGGTGACGCAATTGTTCCGGCCACTACGTCCTTTGTACAGACGTACTTCGACGACATCTTCGTCCATCGCCGTGCCGAGGGAGGCAAGACGGCCATGGAGGTGCATTTGGGGCACCTCCGTCGAGTGTTGGACGTGATGCGAACGAACAAGCTCTACGTCAACATCGACAAGTGCGTCTTCGCTAAGCTCTTGTCGGGCCTCCTTCAGAAGGACGCCGACTGGTGCTGGGAGCAAGAGCATCAGGATGTCTTTGACAGCATCAAGGCCAGTCATCCCAAAACGCCCCTGTCCTGGCCGTGCCGGACGAGACGAAGCAGTTTAGCGTCGTCTGCGATGCCTCCGACTACGTCATCGGGTTGTGCACTGCTGCAGGCCGACACGGTTGGACATGAACGAGTTATCTCGTTCCAGTCCAGGCAGCTCACAGCTGCCGAACGAAACTACCCTGTCCACGACAAGGAGCCCCTGGCAATGAAGTATGCCCTTGTGAAGTTTCGGGCTCACCTTCTGGGCTCACGGCCCTTCGTGATCTACACAGACCACGCATCCTTGACAACGGCGACAAATTCGCCTCACCTCTCCCAACGTATGGCAAGGTGGCTGTCCTTCTTTGCGGAGTACAACTTTCGCGTCGAATACAAGCCGGGCAAGCTCAACGTGCTTGCTGACGCCCTCTCTCGGCGTCCAGACTACGAGTTGGCCCACATCACACGGGTGACAACGGATCTATATGATCGGATACGCATGGCGTATCGGGACGATGAGGCTGTCGCGCCTATCGTCAAGTTCCTTAAGGCCGGAGCGAGCGCGAAGTCCGACTGGCTTTCGTCGCGACAGCACTCCCGGCTCCACCGATATGAGCTGAAGGATGGCCTTGTATATTACCGGGTGGAGCCCAATGAATCTCCACGGGTGGTCGTACCCAACGACGAGGATCTGAAGCTCGACATCCTTGCGTAGGCGCACGACGCGCCCTCCAGCGGCCACTTGGGCCGCGTGAAGACTTTCCTGTCGGTCTCGCAGGCGTTCTGGTGGGACCTCATGTACAAGTGGGTCGCCCGATATGTGAAGACATGTGAAACATGTCAGTAGGTCAAACCCGCAGGGTACGCTTCGGCGTCACTACAGAGCCTGCCCGTACCGGCTGACTGTTGGAAGTCGATGAGTCTTGACTTCATCTTTGGGCTTCCCGCCGACGGACACGGTAACACCGGAATTTTGGTGTTCGTGTGTCGGCTGAGCAAGATGGTACATCTCGCTCCAGTGCCCGTTACCGTCACCGGCGAACAAACCGCGAGGTTGGTCGTCGATGGCGTTTTCCGCTATCACGGTCTCCCAGAGACGATTGTCTCGGATCGAGACCCGCGGTTCACTGCTGCATTTTGGGAAACGCTGTTCCCTTTACTGGGGAACTCGTCTGCAGATGTCCAATGCGGACCATCCGCAGACAGACGGCCAAACAGAGTGCGTCAATCGAGTGCTCGAGGACACTCTGCGCAGTGTGTGCGCGGCAGCACCACGTACGTGGTCGACGCAGCTTCCAGTTGCTGAGTTTGCGCTCAACAACGCGGTGTACGCGTCCACGGGGTTCACGCCGTTCTACTTGAACGGCTTCCGCAACCCCAGAGTGCCTCTCACGCTTCGAGGAGACACTGACCCCTCTATTATAAGTGGGGGAGAGGCTCGGAAAGCTCTTTCCTCCCAGGTCTCAGATGTGAGACCAGTTTCGCTGCGGAAACAAGTGGAAACCTTTGTGGATATCAAGCTGAGCATTATCAGCAGGGTCCGCGATGCCATGGCAGCGGCCCAGGACAGACAAAAGGAGTACTCTGACAAACATATAATTGGAAACTTAAGTGTATTTAAGGTGGAAACCTTAGTGCTACTAGACACGAGGAACGTAGCGCTAGACACTGTCAGCTCTGTCGGCAGCGACAAGCTAAAGCACCGCTTCATTGGACCATTCGCAGGCCTGGTCAGGCATGGTGCGTCGTACACCATCGACCTGCCTAAGTCAATGACGACGCACCCGACGCTCTATGTTGAACGTTTTAAGCGGTACCTTGATCCGCAGGGGGTTGCTGACTCGCAGACCCATCTTGGCCTAGCTCCTCGAAGCGAGGGCCGGCCACAGACGTCGACAAGGGCGTCAGTGCAGGCACCAAGCCTCGGTCTGAACAGCAAGGCTGCGGTCAAGACCGTACGCAGGAGGGGCCCCGTCCGAGCGGACTCCGGAGCCATACGCCGAGTACGTCGAGTACGTCGGGTACGCACCATACGCATACGACTGGGGGTGCGCCGAAGGCGGCTCCGGACGTGACAGCAGAGCCTCGATACGTCGGATCATGCGGAATGCCTCGTCAAGATCGGACGACGAGGTCCGCCGGTCCATCCGCAGATGTAGGCTCGCTACCTCACGCTCCAACAGGTCCAGGCGGCCCGCAAGACGAGCGAGCTCGCCCTGATTCCCGGCCGGGGCGGCAGCATCCCCGCCAGACCCAAGGCCAAGTGCAATCTCAAGCACGAGGACGCGTTGACGAAGGCGGTCAACCTCAGGGACCTGCGCCGGACCTGCCGGAGAAGCACTCGGACGAGAGTAGCGTTTGGGAGGCGCAGAGTACCCGTATTCGTACGAAGGCACCTCCGCCCCTGCTTGACCGGAATGGAGAAGTCCACGTCCACGTGGAGCGGATCCTCCAGGAGCAACGGTGTCGCGGTAAGCGACAGCTCCTCGTGAGGGAAAGGAGTTATGCCCACTCCGAGAACTTGTGGGAGCCGATTAAACGGCTCCTGATTGACTGCCCGAAGACTGTCGCAATCTGGGAACAGAAGCGGCGGCAGCTTCATAAGTAGTCCGGGGCTTCTTGCCCGAGCGGGGTACGGACGTTGACGACACTCCGTACCCGCGCTCATCGTGAGCGCTAGTAGTCGCGCGCTTCAGAATGTTCCTTGGCAGCATGCGCTTGCTGACCAAGTGGGCGAACCGAACACGAAGATCACGCTGGTCCACGATGTGGGACAGCAGGTTATCTTTATGGAGTTTCCGTAACGCCGAGGGTGAGTACTTGAGAGACTCCACCCAAGCCCAGAACATGTCCTCACACTAGTTCCAGCTGGGACAGTTCTCGAGGAGAACCCAGGCATAGCCCCAGAGAGGGTAGAGACCACCCCGGGTTCTCGGGCTTCTTACGACAAGTCGTGAAGTCCTTAAGAGGGATACGGTGTGTTTCGAGAAGCACACACCGAGCCGCCTTTAAGTTGTCGACAAGCAACTGCTCCTTCTGGACCAGGGTACGTTCGTAAACGCCCCTAGAGGTGTGGCCACCAACAAGGCCACGAGGAGCGACGAGAAGCTCCAGAAAGAGGTCAGCCTCAGAGCTCTCCGCGGGAGGCCAATATCCTCTTGAGTTGACGGCAGCTCCCTGGCTGACGGGTGCCACCACCGGACCCCCACGCGTACGCTGTGCAGCTTGAAAGTCCTCCTGCTGCTGGTCGAGGTCATTAGTGATCTCCCGGGTCTCAGGGATAGCACCCTCTTCCTCTTCCTCGTCCTCCTCGTCCACTCCATCCGAGGAACCGAAGAGGCTTCGATGGGAGTACCCAGTCTACTTCTCCTCGCGGAGTCAAGCAGTACGCTTCTTTGAGGGCTTGGCGCCTTCGGCTTTAGCGACCTTAGCACGCGCAAGACCCTCGGCAAGCGAGAGACGTTTGCGAGGTTTCTCCTCGTCGTCGCCAGCTTTGGGGGTGCCCTTAGCCTTGACGGCCGGGCTCTCCGAGGGCACAGACGTCCTAAGACTGTGTTCACCGTGACCACTAGCGAGCGACGCCTGCACGCTGTCGTCATTGTGCTCGCTAAGCACTGGGTTGTGCCCTCCCACGGAGCCCACAGGAGCATCGTGAGTGCTCTCGGACTCGGCTTCGTCCTTACTGCCCGAGTCGAACTCACGTTCAGCGAACCGAAGGGTTCAGACGGCCGTCTGGGGAGGCCGAGGGTGACGGACTGCGGCGCTTACTCGTACGCTTGCCCACAGCCGCGTCACCAGTTGAGCCGATCGCCTCGGAGGCCCCTTAGTAGCCTCCTGGAGTGCCAAGCCTTTGCAGTGAGGCTTAGTGCTCTTGGCTTGCGCCTTTCCGGCAGCAGCCTTGGAGCGTGTCTTCGCACCGCTCTTCGCAGTGCCACGGGGCATGATAACGGTCGATGTGGAGACCAAGAAGAAGAGCGCTCAAACTGCTGCTCGAGGTTATAACTGTGAAGTGAGCCTCCGCCGCGCTCGCGCGGTCAAGTCGATGTATTTCGAATTTGAGAAATAAAGTTTGTGACGTACACTTCTTCATTCTGATTGGTCGGTAAAACCGAACCTAAGTGGGGGAGGGTGTAACGGGGTACGTAGCCCTAAGTGTACCCCTAGTTACATGAAGTATGACACGTCATACTTCGGGGTATTTGGTACAAGGTACCAAGGTCGTCCAAAGCCAACCATTGGCTGATGACATTGCTTTTCTATAGGTGACTTATAGTATGTATTTAACCTAAGCTTAGCCTACCTAATAATATACTCAGTTTACAACCTACCTTAAGTTGGTCACTTCCCTCCCTTTAGGTAAAAAGGGACCTGTGAACTGCTGCTCACTGAGAGTTTGTAAAATCTTGGAAACCAACTTCTCTGGCGCAAGGTGCTGTGTGACCCCGTCACAATGTAGCTTGGGGTACACTTGGGGAATACGTACCCATGTTAAGGAAGCTCAAGCCCATTCCTCTTCATCGTCATCTAATAGGTCTAGCACCCACTTCGCGCGTTCCTGCTGGGCAGCATCCATCTCGACGGAAGCACTTCAGCTCTAAAGATATAGCGGAAAATATAGGATCACCGTTGCAGATTCATGATTTCAATGTTTCTAAATACCAGCCATCGGAGCAAGCTGTCCTATAAAAAGAATAGAATTTAAACCCACCGCTGGCGTTGCTCTTAAGGGTGCTCTTCAGATAAAAGAGTGCAGGGGTCGTACAAGGGTGCTTGTACGCTGCTGGATTATTGTAAGCTAATGGTGCTCTAACGCCATTCGAGATTTTGACGTCACGTCGCTGCGTCATTGACGTTGTTTACTCAGCGATTCGTACTGCACTGTACCCCGGCTCATTTCGATATGCTCACATTTTAAGATGTTGGGCAAGTTTTATTAAGAAACTCCTGCTGTGCAGAAATACCTTTGCAACAGAAGGAAATAATTGCTACTGTGGTTGGCCCTATCTGCATCCAAATTGTTTTCTAACTGTTAGACCACCTCATAAGGTACAATGTTATTTTGATTATCACATGCAGCACCAATAGCGAGAGTTACAATTGTACGACTCGAATTCCATTGAAGCATTGAAGACGAAGTTGCCATCCTTGACGCGTTGATGCTCATCCTACTCGTCTATGCAAATCTTACCTCGACGGCGTTTCGTTCGACTGACCAAGCTGCAACGTCTCGACAAATTTGATGTTTTAGCGGCTGCGAGGGCATTGGATGATGTTCAACGGAGATTATCATAGTGGGGGGGGGAGGAAGGGAGGAAGGAAGGAAGTACTAGTCCATACAGTGCTGCTATTAATTATAGGGACACTTGATTTTTGCAAGCTGTTCTCACAATACGAGGAGTTAGATTGTGCCGCACGGTACAATAAACACTTGCCTAATGCCTAATAACTAGCAGTAACCATCTTTTAAAAAATGTACGTATTGCAAATTCTAAAGTGAAATTGCCATTTTAGGGGGTTTTCTTATCTATAGGGACACCACCTAGAAGGCGGGATACTGAAACGACCATTCGTTTTGATTGGCTGAAATTAAGCATAAAGCTACAAACTGTACATTCCTCCCTCCCGGTCACACGAGGAATCCGCAGGGACCTCCACGATGCCAAGAGGCAAGAAATTGTCTGAGGAGGATATTGGACAGGTAAAAGCGCACTTTGACGATGGAAAAAGCAAGCGATGGATAGCACGAGAGATTGGCCGAAGTCCGAACGCTGTCTGGAACGTATTGAAAGCTCCTAATCGCGCAAAACCCCACAAACGACTCCGAAGGCGACCAAAATCGACCAAGCGCCTGATCCGACGAGTTGTTCGACTCGCTACCGTAAAAAAACTATCGTTTAAAGGTATTTCGGAGGCGGTTGGCTAGGTTCTACGACGCAGTACCGTCCATAAGATACTAAGCTCATCTTAAATTGCCAAGTGAATCAAGCGGAAACCGGCTCCGGCCATCAAGCCTCACCACAAGGTGGCTCGGGCGGCCTTTGCCGCCAAATAGCAAGTAAAACGCACACCTGGCGTCGATTAATCTTTAGTAATGAAAAGAAGTTTAGCTTGGATGGCCCGGACGGGTACCAGTACTACTGGTACGACGTCCGGAACGACCAAGAAGTGTTCTCGATCCGGGCAAGTGGGTGGAGGCAGTTTCATGGTGTGGGCGCGTATGAGCCACTATGGAAAGACCTAGATCGCGTTCCTTGAGGGAAGGTAAAGCTCTGCCTGCTACACTAGCGCATTAGATACGTACTTGGCTCTTTATCTCGAAAATCTTCGTGAAAAACATGGCGTTCGGATGCCTATTTTTCAGCAAGATCGTGCCTCTATTCACGAATCTAGGTTCACAAAAGCCCATATTGAGGCCCTTGGAATCAGGAAACTAAAGTGGCCTGCTAAAAGCACCGATTTAAACCCAATTGAGAATGTCTGGGGCCAACTAGCGTGGTCGGTCTACGAAGGAGGACGTCAATTCGACACCAGTATGAGTTGAAGGTTCAGATCAAACGAAGCTGGGCCGCAACTCAGCAGAGCTATCTACAAGGTCTCGTGAAAGGTATGCCAACGCGAATGGCGTAAGTACTTCTCAAAAATGGAAGTGCTATTGATAAATAGAACTACTTCTAGGCGGTGTCCCTATAGATAAGAAAAACCCCTAAAATGGCAATTTCACTTTAGAATTTGCAATACGTACATTTTTTATATAATGGTTGCCGTTAGTTGTTAGGCATTAGGCAAGTGTTTCTTGGACCAAGCGGCACAATCTAACTCCTCGTATTGCAAGTACAGTTTGAAAAAAAAGCTAGCTTTCCTTTAATTAATAGCAGCACTGTACACTGTAGTTCGGAGAGCAGGTCTTTTTGAAACGGACTGAACGGGATAATGCACGTCGTCGTCTCCCTCTCTCACATCGCATGATCAACCTTTCGCCGAAGATACAAATGATACAAGTGATAGCGACGACGGTCTTTGCATCCGACCACCCGCATTGGATTTGGAACAGAGCGGGGCGTTCCGACCACGATATCCACGGCGGTATACTATTATTAATAAAATACGTCTCGTTGGAGGACTGAGCATGCTTCCACCGACAGTGCAATTCATTCTTCAATTCGCCTCCAAATTGACCAAATTACATGAAATTTCTGTCGTCCACGATCGTACTCGCGCTCATGGTCAGCGCTGCCCACGGTGGGCGGATGGTCAGACAGAGCTCGAAACCAAAGTGCAGCGCGAAAACACAACCCCGTCGATCTCTGTCAGTGGTGGTTCAGAAACCAGCAATGGTCAAGCGCCGCCAGTCAATTTGGTCAAGCCGGTTGGACACAGGCTCCTTCCTCGGGGTCTTCCACCCAGCAGTGGTCTAGCGGTTCCAGTGGAGAGGGTTCCGGTGCTTCAACATCTTAACGGCATCCAGTCAATCCGCAAAGCAGGGGCCAAGGGATTCCAGCCAATCCACTCAGCAACAGCAGTCGTCAACAGCTTCAAGCCAATCGGCGCAGCAACAGGCTTCAAGCGGTCCCAGTCAATCTGCACAACAACAATCGTCCACCGCTTCAAGCGGTGCTGTGTCCCGTACCCGGGAACGGAGGGGTCATTCCAGGAGCTCTGCCTCCCGTCGGGATGACTCGAGACCCTGGAATCACTCCTCGTCCTGCCGTCCCGTCAGGGTGGTTCCCGTTAAACCCGACAACGCACGTGCCCCTGACCGAGCCCGTTAGGGTGGTCCTATAAGGGGGCCCCAGAACGCCGGTGTCTTGGCGTCGTGGGACCAAAGCACCTCGCGTCATCAAGCTCCTTCCCAGAAGCTCTCCGTTGTCCCACGAAGGCCGACAACAAACGAAGTGAATCCTTCCTTTTTTCTAAATATGTAGTGTAGTGTATGTAAGGTCGAGAAGGTGTTAGGCCTCTCTTCCGGTTAGCTCTCAGTCTTATATTTCCCTCCTTCTACTCAAGAGGAAGCCAAGCCAGTCAACAAACTTTTTTTTCAACTCTCCAGTGTTCCTATCTACCGTTCCTGCAGCCACTGAACAAGACCGTACTCCCTGAACAGCCGCGGACTACCCGACCCTTGAAGGAAGAGGAGGTATACGACATCTGGTGGAGAAGCAGGGTAGTCTGCTAGCTGGAGAAGGTCTTGCTCCAAGTGAAGTCTCGCGGAGAACGTCAGAAGGAAGGACAAGATGTCAGCTACTAGCAACAGAGAAGATGAGAGCGCCACTGTCCGGGAAGAAGAATGCCCGACCGAGAGTCTGCCTTCGAGAATGCGACCCAGTCTGTCGACTACGCAAGGCCTCCAAAACGTGCAGAATATCATAGACCAAGCGGCTAACCGACTTGGGGGGAGCAACTCTAGTGCTGGTGTCGAGCCACCCGCGGACGCTTTGGGCTCCGGGGTCCCTGCGACCTTCACTTCGGAAGAGTTGGACTCGATGCTGACCCTGAACGGCGGAGGCGGCCGAGGTACGGTGCAAGGCTGGCTTAACTCCCTCAACTGGTTGAGATCCATGGCCCCTCCTGAAATTGCCACCGCTATGGAGAGAACTGGTGGGAACGGTCTCGTGGGGACTCCCCCTCCTACGACTCGAGTAAGGACTGCAATCCCGTCGTACCAAGGTTTCACAATCCGAACCCCGAATACGTCATATGGGCAGGACTTCAACCCGTTCTTCTCCCTACCAACTGTCCCTGAAAACGGTGGACGTACTTCCTCGGCAAGTATTCCTCCGAGGACCTCTGACGCTCCTCCTTGGGGTCTCCAGCCCTCGGGTAACTTGCGAGGTGGCGGGGAGAACGCTCCAGCAGTAACCGTTCCTGTTCCTCAGAGGGTTCCTTTCCAGACCTCGTCGCCTACCGTTCGAATTCCTACCCAAGGACCGGGGTCTCGAACTTCGATTACCAGTGGAGTCGCGTACGGAGTCGACCCTACGAGAACAACCCGAGCTTCACAAGGAAACGGAGGAACTACGGCTTCTGCCGGAACCCATCAGGGTCTTGCGTATGGGGAATATGGAGGTAACTCCTACTACTCCTCGCCTACGTATGATAATACGCCTTCGACTACTAGTGGCCAGTATGGTATGCCCACTAACATCCGAAACGCTATTCGCATGCTCCAACCCTTTTACTCGGAAGGAGCGTCGGTGGAGAAAGCTAGATCCTTCTGGGAGGCCTTCGAGAACGCCACTATCGGGCTGGACGAACCCCTGCGTCTTAGCGCTTTCAGGGAGTGCTTGAAAGGCAAGGTCGGCGAAGACGGGTGGATGTACTCGCGCATCAACAGCTTTGAGGCTCTGAGAACTCGGTTCCACAACCAGTTCATCAGTCAGACCCCGTTGCGACTGATTGAGAGCCTTAAGAACACTAAGCGACCCAGGGAAATGTCCGCCGAAGTGTGGGGCGACATGATTTCAAGCCTCTGCGATGATGCTCTGTGCTACGATCCTCAGATGCTATACCAGTACTTCTTGTCTGGACTTCGGAACCGAGATTGGAGGAGCGCTCTCACCACGACGATGATTGACTCCATCCCTGCGGCTGTGGCCATGTTGCTTCTTAAGAATATGCACCGTCCGGTTGAAGACGACTCCGAGTTCGACAATGTGCCGTCCCCTAAAGCTTCCCAAGAGAACGCTGTCCTCGAACGCATGATGAACATGATGCAGCAGACGCAGAATCTACTCGCTTAGCAGCAACAGCAACAACTTCAACAGCAACAGCAGTTGACGGAGCGTCCCCTGACGACAGCCTATGCTTCCCCGGCGATGAATGTAGCTGCTGCCTACTCTCCTCCTGATCCGAACCCCTCTCTGCACTATCAGCCTACCGGAACGCTTCCTATTACGCCTATCAGGGGCGTTCGTGTGGGTCCGGACTTGCGTACTCAAGATGGTCTTCTCGTGTGCGGTCGGTGTCACACTCTGGGGTGTAGTCGAATTCACTGTCGCCGCGGCAAAGCCACCTGTCCTCACTGTAAGGAAGTGGGCCACATCGGTCCTAAATGTGAGCGTGACCCTCCTAGCGGATTTCGGAACACCCAGCCGAGGAACGGACGCAAGTGCTTCCTGTGTGATGAATCGGGTCACATGTTGGCGGAGTGCCCTCTAAAGACGTCGCTGAAGAGACTTGGCGGTCCGGCAGGGGCAACGGTGGGACCTGACCTAGGACAATCGCCCAACCAGCAATGATGGGGGCGAGAGGGAGGGGAAGGGAGTGTCGCTCCTTCCTCTTGTCTATGGATCGACACAAATGGGAACACTTTGAACTCCGCGGAGGAGTCGACCAAGAGGTATGAAGTGTGTCCTGTTGGAGGTGGGATGAGTTCCGCCTTACCGGAAAGAAATGAAACGAACGTAAGCAACGAACATATGACGAGAACTGAAGAAATACTGCCGTTTGCGCATGAAGGACGTACGGCGCCCGTGTGGAGCGGGGTATCGGTAGTCTCAAACACTAACGACTGTTGGAGGACGGAGAAAGAAGCGTTTGTAAAAGAGGTAGGCTCGGGACCCGTATGGGACGGTCCCGCAATAGCTGCGCACGTCGACGAACGCTCCAATACGAACCTAAGAGTGGTTACAAGAGATGACCAAGAGAGCGAATCGACGAACGAAAAACTAAGCAAGGAAGGAGAAGCGGAAGAGCTGCAGCATCAGGCGTCCTCGGCGGAACGAGACTACCCGTCGACGCCAACAAGCCACAAGAGTGTGGTTTCGAGCGTACTAGATCAAGACGAGGAGAAGGGTGAGTCCCATGACTGCCCTATACAGGAAGAGTTACTCCCCGACGTGACGGAGGTACTCAAAAGCCCAAACCAAAAAGAATATGGAGCTACCGAAGCTAGCGTTCCAGTATCAAAGACGGAACCACGCGAGCAGGGGAAAGACGTGACCCCTCCTGAGAGAAACGACGCCCCCGAAAAGGACTCTGAGGACGTCGCCTGTGCTAGCTCTCCAAAGGAGGAACCGGAGAAGGAGCCTTCCTTCTCGAGGGTGTTCACCAAAGAAGAACTAGATACGTTGGAAGAAGGTAAGCCATCCGAGCTGACTGAAGAAAGAGAAGAGTATGACAAAGAGCTCGAAGAACGACTGTTTCCTCTCGATGAAGTCGAACTGAAGCGCCGGTTATTTGAGAATGCGGAACAATCGAAGGAATTGTCTCTTGCCGAGTTGAGTGACTTACTAGGCATTCCCGAAGAACAACTAGTGAGGACCCGAGATTCCTCCCCCGGTCGGCTATCAACTCCTGAGTACTGGTTGGAATGGTTCCAAAAGACACTAGCCTCGTCCGGAGAAGCGAAGCGAGCCAACCGTAATTTCCAAGAGGAAAAGCCAGTACGGATCAACTCTGTGACGTCGGACGACTCCGATTACCGCGATGAAGGAGGAGGGACCGCGACGAAGAGGTTCTCGTGGCAGGACGCGCCAAAGACGATAGTGCACTTCCCGGAGCTGAGGGTCTCTCCTCTACCAGGAGAAGAGTGTCCCGCGGACCCCTCTGTGGTGGAAGACAATATCGCGCTAACCCTGGGAAGTTCACCCAAAAGGCCCTCCGACCTCGGTGAAACCGAGTACGAGTTGCTGGACTCTCGCGGTATCGTGCCGGACCCTTGGCGAGCCATGGTGCGACGAGCAGTATACTTCCTCGTTAAGGCAGAAGCTTCAAGTGGGGGTGACTGGTGTGAAGGGTGTATTGGCGAAGGATCACTAGAAGAAGAAAAGAAAGATGACTCCTCGCCCCCCTCTAGGCTCCAAGATCTCCTAAGCCGGATAAAGGACTGGATCAATAGCCTCACTGTTCCCACTGACTCGCGATCGAAAGAGTTACTGACTAAAAGAATTGCGGACCTTTACGAGGAGGAGGCTGACCAACTCCGCTTGAAGATCCTCGAGAGGAGTTCACCCTGCCGACTCTGTCGTTGGAAAGATCCTGCTCCCAGGGGCTCTCCAGCGCCGAAGATAGTCAGTTTCGACTGCTCCTCTCTATTCGGTAACCGTACCGAAGCCCTCGGACCGAACTGTTCTTCACGAGATAAGGAAAACGGGTTGTACGGCTATGTGAAAGTAATTTGCTGACGCTCCAGAACCTCGCCCCAAGCCAGGCCTGGTGGAAGTACCGAGCTCTACTAATAACTGGTCTACTGACGAGAACGAAGGAATCGTTCCCCTCGGTAAGCGAGTGATCGGATCGGTGGGGGGCGTGGTAGCTCTATCGTGGGGGTTTATCGAGAGCCTCCCGGCCGAACTTCTCATCGACTCCGGAGCCGTAGCGTACCTAGTGCATAGGCGGGTATTGAAGCGTCTCGGCTTAACTAACTCTCCTCTAATGCCCTACGTTGGCAGTCTGAACGGTGTGTCCGGGTCTGCGCTCGATATAGAAGGAGTAATCTACTTGCCGGTGACATTGGGCTCTGTCGAGAAGAGAATACCGTTTGCCGTTGTACCTAAACTACATGTCGACGCTATCCTGGGCACCAACGCTCTCAAGGACTTTCGCGCCGTGGTGGACTTGGACGAGAATACAGTCACGCTAAAGGACACGAGAGAGGTGTTCCCTCTGGGGTCTCCTCGGGTGGAAGAGTCTTACCTGTCCCGCATCTCATCTACCATCCGGCTTTGCCCTGGTGGACAAGCTCTAGTAGTTGCGGAGGTGCAAGGTCAACTGAGCGACGGGACCACGGTCCTCATAGAGGGGCTTTCTGCGCTGGATGACTCCATTACAGTTGCTAGGACCCTGTGCACTGTGTATAATGACCTAGTGATCGTGGAAGTGTGCAACCCCTCTATCGAGAGCTCCGTCATCAAGAGAAGCACTAGATTGGCGAGTGCTGCGGTAATCCCCGAGACGGCGCTTCAGCAAGGAACCGCTGCGAGTGTAAAACACGAAACCGCCCTGCCCGGCGAGGCCCAGACTAGGGACCAAAGAGCTTAAGACCTGTGGGTCCACTCGGTCATTAGCGCCTCTAATACGACGACCGAAGTCGCTCAAGAATCCATACCGGGGGTGGACCGAGTACTCAAGGAGGAGCTCTACGTCGACCTGGACGAGTCTAAATTGGGGAGCGAACAGAAGAGAATATTCACGGAGTTCCTCCAACCGTTTAAGGACATGTTCGTCGAAACTTCGATGCGCCCCGGACGGACGAACCTGCTCGAGTTTTTCTATTGATACTGGAGAGCACTCGCCTATAAAGCAACCCCCTTACCGAGTGTCCAAGGCGGAAGGAGACGTGATGGAATCCGAGATACAAGAATACTTAAGGCAAGAACTCATACGACCCTCTTCTAGCCCTTGGGCGAGCCCGGTGCCTATGATCCGCAAACCGGACGGCAGGATACGGTTCTGCATCGACTATCGAAGACTGAACGCTGTGACTATCAAGGACTGCTACCCGATGCCGTCCATCGATGACATTCTAGATGTACTCGGCAACGCTAAGCTGTTCTCTACGATGGACATCGCATCCGGCTACTGAAAAGTCCCAATGGCTGCTGATAGCGTGGAGAAGACTGCCTTCACCTGCAAATATGGTCTCTTCGAGTGGCTCGTAATGCCGTTCGGACTGTGTAATGCCGTACCGGCCTTCGAACGACTGATGGAGACTGTGCTTGTTGACCTTAGGTGGCGGACTTGTCTAGTGTACCTCGACGACTGCGTGGTCTTCAGTGAAGACTTTCCTACCCACCTAGTACGACTAAAACAAGTCTTGGAACGGTTACGGTCGGCGGGATTCAAGCTCAAGATGAAAAAGTGTAAGTGGGCACGCGACCAAGTAGCGTTTTTGGGTCACATCGTCACTCCGTCTGGCATATTGCCCAACCCCGAGAAGGTCAAGTCGGTGATGAACGTGCTCAGACCGCACGACTTGCACACTGTGAGGGCGTTCCTGGGTTTGACTAGTTACTTCAGGCGGTACATGCCCGGGATACGCAGCCATATCGGCCCCAATCGAGAA
>NW_003303715.1:40899-43675 GCF_000142945.1 Phytophthora infestans T30-4 | reverse complement strand
TATTCAACGAAACTAATCGTACGAGCAACGCTAAGCTGGCTAGGTGGGCCATGGAGTTGTCTCAATTACGTTTCAAGGTGTTCCACAAGCCTGGTACTTCGATGGGTCATGTGGATGGTCTGTCCAGGCTGTATACCCAAACCATCAATGCTATCTCTATGGCGGAGCTACTCAACGATGCTGACGAGCCCCCTCCTTGTACTGTCGAAGTCGGGGAGACTACGACTCTCGACTCGACTCTGCTCCCTTCAGGGACCTTGCCCGAGGACGCTGGCGAAGCTAGACCCGAGCCGTCCCCCGACGAAGAAGAGGTTACCGACCAACTCCTAGTGTCCCCCGTTGATGTGTTCGGGTTACAACAAACTCGCTTCGTGGAAGAACAGAAGAGGACACCCTGGATCCAAGCTATGATAGCGTTCCTTAGCGATGGAGCTCTAGCTCTGGACCCTCAAATGCGCACCAAAATCCTGCTGATGGCGCCTAACTACTCGGTAAAGAACGGAGTACTCATGCGTCGCGTACACCTGAAGGCTCGCGCTGGACCGGCGTCTACTCTTGAAGTTCCTGTGATTCCCCTGCCTTTCATATCGACGGTACTACATCACTGTCATAAGGATGTACTTGCCGCTCATGTCGGAGTTACTAAGACGCTCGACAAAGTGCGCAAGCACGCTTACTGGCACGGGTGGAAGAAGGATGTGGCCGAATATGTTCGGGAATGCACCGTGTGCGGCAGTGGTAAAGGCTATCGCCCTTGGAGAAATGGCCGAATGCAGAGGATGCCCGTACAAGAACTATCGGGACCTTTCTCGCTATTAGTGGTGGACGCCATAGGTCCCTTAGTGGCTACTCCTCGAGGCAACAAGTTCATACTCGTCTTCGCTGAATATTTCACTCGATGGGTCGAAGCGTTCCCAGTGGCCCGCTTGGACACTGTAACGTTCGTGGAAGTTATGGTGAACGAAGTGATCTCGCGGCACGGAGTCCCCGAGAAACTACTGAGCGACCAAGGATCCAACTTCATCTCGAACCTGGCACGATCCTTCTACGATACACTCGGGATCAAGAAGTTGTTTGGAGCTGCTTACCATCCTCAGACTCAGGGGCTAGTCGAACGCTTCAACGGCACGCTGATCGGGATGCTTAAGATGTATGTCAACGAAGCTCAGAACGACTGGGACTTATATCTTCCCCGAGTACTGTTCGCATATCGTTCGTCGTATCACGAGGCCCTTAAGGACTCACCATTCTTCAGCCTGTATGGCCGGGACCCGGTGTTACCTCTGGACCTCGCGTTTCTCAACACGAACAACAGATGGAAGAGTAACGAAGTCGCTAGCTACAGACGAAAGCTATTCTTATCTCTACGGGATACGAGACGATTAGTAGAGCGCCAACTCTTGAAGGGCCCAGGGCAGACACGAGCAACGACTGAGCAACCAAGTACCGATTAAGTTCAAGGAGGGAGACCCGGTGTGGGTCTACCAGTACTTCCGAGCTCGTCACGGAGAGAGGACCACGAAGAAACTCGCTTTCGCGTGGCATGGTCCGTACCGTGTGGTCGGGATCGTGGGAGAGAACTCCTATCGCGTAGCCATCCCTTCTCACCCCAACCGAGTCGTGACCATTAACGTCAACAGGTTGAAACGTTTCCAAGGGCGGTGGAGCCGACCGTTCCCGTCTGAAGTACCCGAGGGAGTCCAGTCGAGTCCGGGTGTCGACGACGACGGACCTTTATCGGAAGAGGACCTCCCCTCTACTAGCTTCGTAGAGAGATTCCTGATTGGTGGGGAAGAGACGGCCCTGACCAGAGTTCCTTGCTCTGTGATCGACATAATCGGCCCGACGCAAAAAGAAACCGTGAAGAGCAGTTCCTGGTGTGGTTAGATACCTACGAGACTCTTTGGAGACCCCGAAACACACTATTGCCCACCTACGCTGCTCTGATCAAGGCGTTCGAAGAACCCGTCGTCGGGAGGGAGACCTACCAGAACTACGTCGCAGCGCGCGGTTGGAAGACGCTAACGCCGCCGTTGACGAAGAAGAGCTACTCTTCTAGGGAGAGGGAATCGTGGCGGGTCGATCCAATGAGCCAGAGTAAGCTCACGACCCCGCCCTCCCTCGGAAGTGTCCTGAAGAACACTTCTTACGACTTTCTATATTTTTGGATTCTACTTCACAAGTGGCTGATCTCCTACATACCAAAAAGAAAAACAATTTTACCGCGATCTCAAGAGGAAGAACGAAAACAACAAGAGGGAACGAATCAAGGTGAAAACAAAAAGAAACTTAAAAGGGAAGACGATGCCAGTACTCTTACTCTCATCAAGTGAGGAACGGTTCTGGAATTGTACGAATCACGAACTTCTCGACGGCCTCTCGTTAGGCTGTTTTGTCGGACCTTTTAGCCGGCGAATTGGGAGCAGAGTGCTCATCCGGCGAGCTCGACTTCCGAGGTGCTGACGGGGACCGCGAGGCCGAGCGTCCCTTAGGAGTCACTGCCTTCTTCAAGGAAGACGCTGAACGCGATCGCTTACGCGTGCCGTCCCGCGACGCTGGAGCTGACGGAGGAGTCGGCGTTTTGCCGTCGGTTGATTTGTCGGAGGTGACTTTACTCCCCTTCGCGTGCGAAGGTGATCTTGCTTTGTCCCGCCGGGACTCCCTACTCGCCTTGGTGGCCGAGGACTTCGTCGGAGACTTCGACCGAGACGCAGGACGCTCCTCCGAACGCGACCGACGGGATTCTTGCGCACTGGGGACTTCGATCGTGACCGTA
>NW_003303715.1:36716-38964 GCF_000142945.1 Phytophthora infestans T30-4 | reverse complement strand
TACTCAGTTTCTTATTTGCCGAGTGTACTCTCATCTAAATGGAGCCTCACGCTAGTGTTTTCTACGAGTACGCCTGCTGGGAGCTGTGGCCCGTGTACGTAGGGGCTGTAACGGTCTGGGTCCTAACGACTCCTCTACATAACGTTACCTGGGAGTTCTTGGTCCAAGTGTGGCGTGTGGTCAAGTTGAACTGCGATATTTGGAGCGACTGTGCGTCGTTATACCGAGACGTACTTCAGGCAAACGAACTTTGTCAACTTCGGGGTGCTACCTACGCGTATGGAGTGTGGAGTGCGCTATTCGCTGTGCCTCCTGTTGTTCTACTCAAAGGAGAAGAGAAGTATGGTCGTTATGGACGGATGTTACGGAGTTGGTGGATCGCCTGCAAAGTGACATTCTCCGACTACATCCACGAAGTCCTCCTCCGTACAAGAGATTCGAGTATACGCTATTGGTACGCTTTCTGGGACGCTCTCCAGGCCACATGGATGCGCCTGTACGCGGTGGGAGAAGCCACCTGCTGTCTAGTACTACTATGCCTGTCTCTACTGCTGTACATCCCGGTCAACGCCTTCGATCTGGTGGAGTTCGTACTCCTGGGACCAGTGGGTGTGGGGACTGTACTATTGCTCCTACTAGCTATCAACTACTGCCTCGAGTGGACCGGCCGGAGTCTCGCCGACACTCTGGTCGTGGTGGTCGCCGGTGTGGTATCTCACGCTTGTCGTCAATACGACGAGGGAAGCCCCCTCAGAACTGTCTCCCCTAAAGTACTGGTCGAACTAGCATTGACGAGCACCCGCCGAAACGCTTCCCAGCGTAGTATGGCCGAAGCCCGGAACATCGAACGTCTGCGGGTCGACGACGATGTCGAGGTGCTATATGACTTTCAAGCCGCCGACCCTGACTACGTTGAGGACCGCTCCGAGGACTACCCCGAAGCGTTCCAACCTCCCCTGTCTGAAGAAGTTACTAACGACGGAGTCTGTAGGACTAACGTGAGAGATGTACGCCGAGGATCCGTTCGCCGAGGACGACGAACGACAAGTCGGGGGGGGATGTCCCGTACCCGGGAACGGAGGGGTCATTCCAGGAGCTCTGCCTCCCGTCGGGATGACTCGAGACCCTGGAATCACTCCTCGTCCTGCCGTCCCGTCAGGGTGGTTCCCGTTAAACCCGACAACGCACGTGCCCCTGACCGAGCCCGTTAGGGTGGTCCTATAAGGGGGCCCCAGAACGCCGGTATCTTGGCTTCGTGGGACCAAAGCACCTCGCGTCATCAAGCCCCTTCCCAGAAGCTCTCCGTTGTCCCACGAAGGCCGACAACAAACGAAGTGAATCCTTCCTTTTTTATATGTAGTGTAGTGTATGTAAGGTCGAGAAGGTGTTGGACGTGAGCTCTCAGTCTTATATTTCCCTCCTTCTACTCAAGAGGAAGCCAAGCCAATCAACAAACTTTATTTTCAACTCTCTAGTGTTCCTATCTACCGTTCCTGCAGCCAATGAACAAGACCGTACTCCCTGAACAGCCGCGGACTACCCGACCTGTAACGGGGTACGTAGCCCTAAGTGTACCCTGGTTACATGAAGTGTGACACTTCACACTTCAGGAGTATGACACGTCATACTCCGGGATATTTGGTACAAGGTACCAAGGTCGTTCAAAGCCAACCATTGGTTAAATGACATTGCATTTCTATAGGTAACTAATAGTTTGTATTAAACCCAAACTTAACCTACCTATAAATATACTCAGTTTACAATCTACCTTATTTAGGTCACTTCGCTCTCTTGAATTAAAGAGGGGACCTGTGAACTGCCGTTCACTGAGAGTTTGTATACTCTCGAAAGATAACTTCCTCTAGCGCAAGGTGCTGTGTGACCCCGTCACACTTGGTAGCACTAGTAGTCAATCCACGCCACCGCGGGTAGACTACCTGAACCTCTCCGAAGTTCGTTGCCATGGATAGGAACGACTTCTCCCATTTGAACGACTCTCAGTTCGAGTCGGTTCGGAAGATGGCAGGCATCTTCGGGATGGAGGCCCTGCAGAGCCTGGTGGTGTCAACACCGGCTGAGCAGCTCGAGCGCGTCAATGCATTTGACGCGTACGAGCAGGGCCTCATCGCGCATGTGCGGGAGAACCTGCAGGCTCCAGCGGCGGAAGCAAATCCGCCTCACCCGAAGCCAATACGGCTGAAGGTTAAGCCGTATGAAGGGAAGGAAGGCAAGAACCTTCACTTCTGGG
>NW_003303715.1:33916-35304 GCF_000142945.1 Phytophthora infestans T30-4 | reverse complement strand
CGCAGACAGCTGCAGCTGTCATGAACACTGAGAACAGCGTGTTCAGAGTGGGTAACACAGTACCACACGCGGTCGCCCAGACCTTAACTGAAGAGGAAGGCGTTGATCACGCTTCCTGTGTGGGTAACACAGTGCCTCACGCGGTCGCCCAGACCTTAACTGAAGAGGAAGGCGTTGAACACGCTTCCTGTGTGGGTACAAGAGTACCACACGAGGCCACGAGTGCCTCGGATGTCGTAGCGACGACATCCCTAGACGTGGGCAGCAAAGCTCCCCGTCACAGACGCCGTCGACAAAGACGCCGCCGCCGCCTCAAGTCGGATCCGAACTTCGTTCCGATCGACGTCGCTTCAAGCGACTCGGAGTCCAGGGCCCGGGCTCCTCCGACAAGGCCGGTGGAAGAGTGTTATCACTTCTTCGATGGCGAGACAGGCTTACCCGTCAAGGCATCTGGTGTCCACTTGGAACCGTTGCCAGACGTTGCAGAGATACTGAACCTCGAGGAAATGACGGCTGAGTCTTTCCTGGCCAACTTCAAGGCTGGAGAGATTGCTGAGATGGTACTCATGAGACCTGAGACCACTCAGGAGGAGCTGAACTCCTCCTCTGTCTTGGACGAGGACGTCCTGGAAGACTTGGACAAGCAGCGTCAGACGCGCCTGGGTTCTGAGATTCTCAAGAGCCCCAAGGATCCGGTGTATCCTTTGGTGACGGAGTACGCGGACGTGGTCAACAAACACCCACCGACCCAACTCCCACCGGATCGAGGCGTACGGCACGAGATTGATCTCGTGCCCGGCACAAAGTATTGTGTCACGAGGCAATGGCCTCTCCCGCGCGAACAGTGCGAGGTCATTGATGCTTTTCTTCGCCGCGAAAGCGAAGGCAGGCATGGTGCGGGAGTCGAAATCCCCGCACTCGATGCCGACTTTCTGCGTTCGTAAGCCTTACGGAAAGTGGCGTCTGGCTCACGCTTATAACAAGCTGAACAACACAACGGTGCCGGCCCAAACACCGATCCCACGAAGGGATGTGTTGTTGAGCAACATGGCCGAGAGCGTACTGTACAGTGCGCTGGATTTGGTAGACGGATACTACCAAATCCTGATGCGAGAGAGCGACATCCCGCTCACCGCGGTAAGCACTCCAAGCGGCATGCTTTGGGAGTGGCTCGTCATGCCGCAGGGCTTGTCTAACGCCCCGGCGACGTTCAATCGCCTGGTGACGCAATTGTTCCGCCCTTTGCGTACCTTCGTACAGACGTACTTCGACGACATATTCGTCCATAGCCGTGCCGAGGGTCCAATGTCCAGAAAAATCATCCACTATCAAAATAATAGGCTGCCAAGGTCGTGTGCGGTCGCCGAACATTGCCTTTAGCCACTGAA
>NW_003303715.1:20388-22147 GCF_000142945.1 Phytophthora infestans T30-4 | reverse complement strand
CGCCGGGCTTCGGATCGGGATTGGGATAGAGCCCGCCGCGTGTCTTCCTCCAAGGCCTCCTCAGCGGTTCGAGCCTCCTCTGAATCCTCTGGACTCTCGTCGTCATCGTCGTCGTCGTCATCGTCCTCATCGCTTAGAGTGAAGGGATACGGGCCGGCAGACGGCGTACGCTTTGACGACGATCGGTTAGGAGACCCTGAGCCGTCGGACCAGTCAGATTCCTCATCCTCATCGTCCTCCGAACTACCCAGTCCACACCCAGGGGGAATGACGCGTTTAGCTTTCCCCTTCCCGGGTCCAGTACGGGCCGGCGGAGGGTTGGTGGAAGCGGACTGAGGAACGATGGGCGTCGTCACCGAAGGACCAGCGGTGGATCCCGTCTTGGACGTCGATCCCGGTTTGGATACGGCCATAGACCCAGTCTTGGACGTCGTAGACCCAGTCTTGGGTCCGGATCCAGACTTGGACGTAGTGGTAGATCCAGTCTTGGACGCCGAGGTAGACTTGGATCTAGCGGTGGATCCAGACTTGGATCCGGCACCTGACTTCGAGGGAGAAACGGAAGTCTTGGGCGCGGGTGTAGATCCTGCCTTGGACACAGAAGTGGATCCCGCTTGCGAAGCAGATTTAGAAACCGGAGTCGTTTTGGGCTTGGCTTTCGGGGAAGCTCGGGCCTGCTTATGGGGACGGGAGGATCCGGTGCTAGGAGCGGGAGATGTACTACGCGGGCGTTTCGCAGTCGACGAATCCGCCCCACTTACCGTCGGAAGAGGAGCAGAAACACTAGCAGCCTGAGAGGGCCCCGACAAGGGAGGAAGTGGATCCGAGACGGCAGCTGTCACCAGCGCCAGTCGTCGACGTGCCAAATCGCGCTCCGACAGGCCGCGATCGCGCTCCAGGATCAGCTGTTGCTGCTGAGTTTGGGCTGCGGAAAGTTGATCCTGGAGTTTCGCGGTGGTCGCATCTGCTTTCCTCAATTTGTCACCTAGATTGACAATAACAAGTGAATATGGAGTTACTAGCAAGGGCTAAAAGAGGATCCACGTACTCATGCGGCGAAGCTTGGATTCCAGCTCCGTTAGCGCACGCTCGGCATCCGCCCACTCGGTAGTCGCCTTGTCCCGCTGGAGCTCGCTGTCTGCCAGTTTCGTTTGGATCTCGTCCCGCAATCGAGTCATACGCACGAATTCTTCAAGCGCGTAATCTCGTCCGGCAGACGCCCTCTCGAGCGACTCCTTGGTGTCTTGCAACTCCTCAGAGAGTTGAGCCAGGGCTACATCCGGCGACGAGGGAGGTGGATTTGGCGCGGGGGACCCTCCACGCGCCGACCCTAAGGCGGATCCGTCATGGGCGGATCCCACATAGTCGTTGGTCACCACCTCCTCCTGGGTCAAACGCAACTCGTCACGGAGGCGGTCCAAGCTCACATCCGCAGCTGCCCTAGCAGTCTGGGAATCCTCCAGATCCCGCTCGAGGTCGTGGATCCGGGATTGGAGTTGGTGGATCTCAGATCCGGCGAGTGCCATCTCCCTAAGGAGATGGTCGTTGTCATCTCGCATAACGTCTCGTTGACGGGAGGCGCGATCCAGCCGTCCGGTCAGGTCGCGGATCTCGACCGCCTGATCAGCCAACAGGAGTCGCAGGTCCTGCGACCGAGAGCCGCACGTGCTCCCCACCCCTGGATCTCATCGCTGTCATGGATTTGACCGCAGTCTGAAGTGGGTAGTGTGTAGAGACGCAGCTGTCTTGGCATCTGAGC
>NW_003303715.1:7802-19372 GCF_000142945.1 Phytophthora infestans T30-4 | reverse complement strand
TTCAGAAGGGAATGCAGCCGAGCCTGGTAAGGGATTTAGCAGATGAAATATATAGAAGGTAGAAACCCAGGCAGGTATAGGCTTAAATATCAATACAGACTCCAATTTGCACAGTGACACGCAAGTGCCTTCCTGCCCTCAAGAACCGGAACTACATTGGCCGTACGAGCTCCGAGAAGGTTGGGAATTGCGAATC
Source organism: Phytophthora infestans T30-4 (assembly GCF_000142945.1). Taxonomy (NCBI): domain Eukaryota; phylum Oomycota; class Peronosporomycetes; order Peronosporales; family Peronosporaceae; genus Phytophthora; species Phytophthora infestans. The sequence continues at coordinate 19,176 of NW_003303715.1, read as the reverse complement.
TAGTGTTGGTAGTGATAACTGGATAATACATTGGCCAGATCCTACAACCTAGTGAGCTTTTCCTTTACTTGTGCAGATCCGACAGGTTAACCGAATTTACTACTTGGTCGGTTACACCCTAGGGGCTCTCAACTCTCAAGATCCCGTCACAGGAGGCGGCAAGTACGACTTAAAGGACAACACAAAGGCAAGGGAACACACCCGCAAGGCAACCCTACGGCCAGATCCACGATCTAGGCCCCGGATCCATAAGCTCGAATATTCGCTTAGGATACGGAACCATCCACGGACGCAGAGTGAAGATTTCCACTGCTGCTCCACCCCATCCCCACGTCTCGCCAAGACACTCAAGCTTCACCACTTGAACTCTTCGGAAGTTACCGAGAGAGCAGATCCCGCCCTACCGACGGGTACACAAGGTGAGGAAAGTTCAGCAGAACACGGATCATCGGGGGACCCCCTCCGTTAGTCGGTGTCTGGGCGCAGTTGGTAAGTTGGATCTGGCAATCTCGCAGATTTTGCTGATCCCGCTACACCACAGCACCCTCCTCCTCCTCTTCTTCCTGTTTCACCTCCTCTTCATCCGAGGAGTCGAAGATGCCCCGATGGGAGTGTCGAGACTTCTTCTCCTCGCGGAGTGGAGACTTAGAGGCGGTACGCTTCTTTGAGGGCTTGGCGCCTTCGGCTTTAGAGGCCTTAGCGCGCGCAAGACCCTCGGCAAGCAAGAGACGTTTGCGAGGATTCTCTTCCTCATCGCCACCGGCTTTAGGAGCGCCCTTAGCCTTGACGGCCGGACTCTCATATCGCACAGAGGTCGTGGGACTGTGATCACCTTGATCACTAGCGAGCGATTGCACGCTGTCATCTTTGTACTCACTGGGCACTGGGCTGTGCCCTCCCACAGAGCCCGCAGGAGCATCATGAGTGCTCCCGGACTCGGCATCGTCCTCACTGCCCGAGTTGAACTCGTGTTCTACGAACCGAGGGTTCGGACGACTGTCTGAAGATGAGGGCGACGGGCTGCGGCGCTTGCTTGCGCGCTTGTCCACAGCCGCGTCACCCGAGGAACCGATCGCCTCGGAGGCCACCTGAGTAGCCTCCTTGAGTGCAAAGCCTTTGCCGTGAGGCTTAGTGCTCTTGGCTTGCGCCTTACCGGCAGCAGCCTTGGAGCGTGTCTTAGCACCGCTCTTTGCAGTGCCACGAGGCATGATAACGGTCGAAGTGGGGACCTAGACGAAGAGCGCACAGGCTGCTGCTCGAGGCTCTAACTGTGAAGTGAGCCTCCGCCGCGCTTGCGCGGCCAAGTCGATGGTTTTCGACTTTGAGAATGAGAGTTTGTGACGAACACCTCTTCATTCTGATTGGTCGGTAAACCGAACCTAAGTGGGGGAGGATGTAACGGGGTACGTAGCCCTAAGTGTACCCTGGCTACATGAAGTGTGACACTCCACACTTCAGGAGTATGACACGTCATACTCCGGGATATTTGGTACAAGGTACCAAGGTCGTTCAAAGCCAACCATTGGTTAAATGACATTGCATTTCTATAGGTAACTAATAGTTTGTATTAAACCCAAACTTAACCTACCTATAAATATACTCAGTTTACAATCTACCTTATTTAGGTCACTTCGCTCTCTTTAATTGAAGAGGGGACCTGTGATCACTGAGAGTTTGTATACTCTCGGAAGATAACTTCCTCTAGCGCAAGGTGCTGTGTGACCCCGTCACAGCAAGGATCTGCTACTAAAGCTGCCGTCTACTTCACCGAGCAATGTGACCATGACCTGCCTAACTTCCGCACTGTCAACCATGATCAGCTCATGAATCGGCCTCTTGTCGTATACCTCCTCTTCCTTCAAGGGTCGGGTAGTCCGCGGCTGTTCAGGGAGTATGGTCTTGTTCAGTGGCTGCAGGAACGGTAGATAGGAACACTAGAGAGTTGAAAATAAAAGTTTGTTGATTGGCTTGGCTTCCTCTTGAGTAGAAGGAGGGAAATATAAGACTGAGAGCTAACCGGAAGAGAGGCCTAACGCCTTCTCGACCTTACATACACTACACTACATATTAGAAAAAGGAAGGATTCACTTCGTTTGTTGTCGGCCTTCGTGGGACAACGGAGAGCTTCTGGGAAGGGGCTTGATGTCGCGAGGTGCTTTTGGTCCCACGACGCCAAGACTCCGGCGTTCTGGGGCCCCCTTATAGGGCCACCCTAACGGGCTCGGTCCGGGGCACGTGCGTGGTTGAGTTCAACGGGAACCACCCTGACGGGACGGCGGAGTGAGGAGTGATTCCAGCATCCCGACGGGAGGCAGAGCTCCTGGAATGACCCCTCCGTTTCCGGGTACGGGACATCCTCCCCGACTTGTCGTTCGTCGTCCTCGGCGAACGGTTCCTCTGCGTACATCTCTCACGTTAGTACTATAGACTTCGTCGTTAGCAACTTCTTCAGACAGGGGAGGTTGGAACGCTTCGGGGTAATCCTCGGAGCGGTCCTCAACGTAGTTAGGGTCGGCGGCTTGAAAGTCATATAGCACCTCGACATCGTCGTCGACCCGCAGACGTTCGATGTTCCGAGCCTCGGCCATACTACGTTGAGAAGCGTTGCGGCGGGTACTCGTCAATGCTAGCTCGACCAGCACCTTAGGGGAGACAGATCGGAGGGGGCCCCCCTCGTCGTATTGACGACAAGCGTGAGATACCACGCCAGCGACCACCACGACAAGAGTGTCGGCGAGACGCCAGCCGGTCCACTCGAGGCAGTAGTTGGTAGCTAGTAGGAGCAATAGTACAGTCCCCACACCCACTGGTCCCAGGAGTACGAACTCCACCAGATCGAAGGCGTTGACCGGGATGTACAGCAGTAGAGACAGGCATAGTAGTACTAGACAGCAGGTGGCTTCTCCCACCCGCGTACAGGCGCATCCATGTGGCCTGGAGAGCGTCCCAGAAAGCGTACCAATAGCGTATACTCGAATCTCTTGTACGGAGGAGGACTTCTGGGATGTAGTCGGAGAATGTCACTTTGCAGGCGATCCACCAACTCCGTAACATCCGTCCATAACGACCATACTTCTCTTCTCCTTTGAGTAAAACAACAGGAGGCACAGCGAATAGCGCACTCCACACTCCATACGCGTAGGTAGCACCCCGAAGTTGACAAAGTTCGTTTGCCTGAAGTACGTCTCGGTATAACGACGCACAGTCGCTCCAAATATCGCAGTTCAACTTGATCACACGCCACACTTGGACCAAGAACTCCCAGGTAACGTTACGTAGAGGAGTCGTTAGGACCCAGACCGTTACAGCCCCTACGTACACGGGCCACAGCTCCCATCGGGCGTACTCGTAGAAAACACTAGCGTGAGGCTCCATTTAGATGAGAGTACACTCGGCAAATAAGAAACTGAGTACACCCATGGCGACTCTTCTCGACGTCATCCGACCTCCATCCGTCTTAGTCGCCACCCATCTGTCAAGTCCAGTAGCAGGGAAAGGAGAACTCCGATTCCTCGTCTTTTCCAGGAGCCTCTCTTGCACCCAATATACAGTTATCACAGGAGCCTCGAGAGAGAGACAGGGCCAGGGTCCAGGAACCGACGGGCAGCCTTCCTGCTCATTTGGCAATTTGGCCCCGACTTCCGACACACCCTCGGCGCCCTCTCTCCTCGCCACCTCAGTATGGGCACCACGCGTGAAACGGCAACGCGTCGACTTAAGGCCGTCTGGAACGTGGAGTGTTCGGACTCCGACGGTTCTTCTTCAGATGACACTCCGGCCGACGAGCGCTTCTGGATCCTCATGCGAGACGTCCTGGCCGTAAACGCTAGCTCCATCGGCCTCGAGCTTCTGGACGACATCGCCGCCGCGATCTTGGACGACACGGGGAAGGCTTCGGACGCTCTGACGGGGCCGGTAGTTATCATGCCCAGGCCGCCTCGGCAACTGACTCGCGGGAAGCCGCCTCGGCACCCACGCTTCACGCAAGATGGTCGATTTCCGCTCAAGAGCATCAGCACTGGCTCGCCTAAGAAGAAGACGGTCACGGAGAGTCCTCGTTCCGGCAAGAAGCGTCCGAGTCACCCGTGGTCTTCGTTCGCGTTACCATTCAAGTTGTCGGACACGACTCCTTCTCCCGTGGTCGATGATCTGAAACGGGTGACTACGAGGCGGCCGAGCTAGGCCAGGAACCGTACCAGCTGGCGTATCTGTGGCCGGGCTCGCACTTGTGGTACAACCCGCAAGAGTACCCACGCGTGCACGCTTCTCACTGGCGCTTCTGGAATGAGAACCGCTCCAAGTTCTGGGATTGGCAGGCGAACGTCCCGTTGAGGACTTCCAACGCGCAGACTCAGCGGCGCAAGGCGAAGATGGCTGCCGTAGTCGCACGCGTCTGATTCCTGAGCATTTGTATCGAGCCTGGGGCTACTTCGGCTTCCTTCGTCTATTCGAGAGCTGCGCGCACCGTCGTCGCCTTATGTGGATGGGAAGACAGCCTGGTCGGAACGCCCCAGACGCCAAGTCCTACAATGGCCCCGTCATCGACAACTTGTCTAAGCTGTACTCGCGCGACTCAGGAGCGTACTCGCGAAAAGTGAAGAGCGCTCTCAAGCCGTTCCGGATCGACGAGGGAGGTTTCACGACCATACCGGAGTTGTTGGAGTATACCGGAGCCCTGGACCCAAATAGCTCGAAGCCCGACAGTCAGCTCACGGACCGGGCGTTGGCCCTCGTTTTAAGTCGAAGGAGGATCATGAACCTCATTGGGTAGGGGATCGTTCGAAGGGAGTCTGGTATGCACTTAGTCACTGCTCGCGTCTTCAGAAGATGACTGCCAAGCTTTCGCGCGAACGGGAGAAAGGAGCTCTTCGAACACCCAAGGTAACCCCTTTAGATGCGTCTGAAGCTGACTCGGCGGGATACGCGGCGTATGAGCGTACGGACGGCACTTACACGGCGATTTGGGAGGAAGCGAGTGAGGAAGAGTCGGCTTACGAGGAGGATGAAGCCGAGAGAGACTCTGAAGAACTCCGTCCTGTTAAGAAGTCGCTGCGCCTTTCTTCTAGTTCCGACGAGAGTTCGGAGGACGACGAGCTTCCCAACAAGCGGCTACAGCTCTCTCACAAGTCTCAGAGGGCGAAAGAGCGCGCGAAGCGTTCCCGTTCCCCGTCTCGCAGTTCTACCTCCCTGAAGAAGCCTCGATTAAGCTCGTCGCGCAAGCGGTCACTTTCATCTTCACGCGCTAAAGGAAAACTTTACGGTCACGATCGAAGTCCCCAGTGCGCAAGAAGTCCCGTCGGGCACGTTCGGAGGAGCGTCCTGCGTCTCGGTCGAAGTCTCCGACGAAGTCCTCAGCCACCAAGACGAGTAGGGAGTCCCGGCGGGACAAAGCAGGATCACCTTCGCACGAGAAGGGGAGTAAAGTCACCTCCGACAAACCAACCGACAGCAAAACGCCGACTCCTCCGTCAGCTCCAGCGTCGCGGGACGGCACGCGTAAGCGGTCGCGTTCGGTGTCTTCCTTGAAGAAGGCAGTGCCCCCTAAGGGACGCTCAGCCTCGCGGTCCCCGTCAGCACCTCGGAAGTCGAGTTCGCCGGGTGAGCATTCTGCTCCTTATTCGCCGGCTAAAAGGTCCGACAAAACAGCCTAACGAGAGGCCGTCGAGAAGTTAGTAATTCGTACAATTCCAGAACCGTTCCTCACTGGATGAGAGTAAGAGTACTGGCATCGTCTTCCTTTTTAAGTTTCTTTCTGTTTTTCACCACGATTCGTCCCCACTTGTTGTTTTCGTTCTTCCTCTTGAGATCGCGGTAAAATTGTTTTTCTTTTTGGTATGTAGGAGATCAGCCACTTGTGAAGTAGAATCCAAAAATATACAAAGTCGTAAGAAGTGTTCTTCAGGACACTTCCGAGGGAGGCGGGGTCGTGAGTTTACTCTGGCTCATTGGATCGACCCGCCACGATTCCCTCTCCCTAGAAGAGTAGCTCTTCTTCGTCAACGGCGGCGTTAGCGTCTTCCAACCGCGCGCTGCGACGTAGTTCTGGTAGGTCTCCCTCCCGACGACGGGTTTCTTCGAACGCCTTGATCAGAGCAGCGTAGGTGGGCAATAGTGTGTTTCGTGGTCTCCAAAGAGTCTCGTAGGTATCTAACAACACCAGGAGCTGCTCTTCACGGTTCTTTTTGCGTCGGTCGATTATGTCGATCACAGAGCAAGGAACTCTGGTCAGGGCCGTCTCTTCCCCACCAATCAGGAATCTCTCTACGAAGCTAGTAGAGGGGAGGTCCTCTTCCGATAAAGGTCCGTCGTCGTCGACACCCGGACTCGACTGGACTCCCTCGGGTACTTCAGACGGGAACGGTCGGCTCCACCGCCCTTGGAAACGTTTCAACCTATTGACGTTAATGGTCACGACCCGGTTGGGGTGAGAAGGGATGGCTACTCGATAGGAGTTCTCTCCCACAATCCCGACCACATGGTACGGACCATGCCACGCGAAAGCGAGCTTCTTTGTGGTCTTTTCCCCTCGACGAGCTCGGAAGTACTGGTAGACCCACACCGGGTCTCCCTCCTTGAACTTAATCGGTACTTGTTTGCTCAGTCGTTGCTCGTGTCTGCCCTGGGCCTTCAAAAGTTGGCGCTCTACTAATCGTCTCGTATCCCGTAGAGATAAGAATAGCTTTCGTCTGTAGCTAGCGACTTCGTTACTCTTCCATCCGTTGTTCGTGCTGAGAAACGCGAGGTCCAGAGGTAACACCGGGTCCCGGCCATACAGGCTGAAGAACGGTGAGTCCTTAAGGGCCTCGTGATAAGACGAACGGTATGCGAACAGTACCCGGGGAAGATATAAGTCCCAGTCGTTTTGAGCTTCGTTGACATACATCTTGAGCATCCCGATCAGCGTGCCGTTGAAGCGTTCGACTAGTCCCTGAGTCTGAGGGTGGTAAGCAGCTCCAAACAGCTTCTTGATCCCGAGTGTTTCGTAGAAGGATCGTGCCAAGTTCGAGATGAAGTTGGATCCTTGGTCGCTCAGTAGTTTTTCGGGGACTCCGTGCCGCGAGATCACTTCGTTCACCATAACTTCCACGAACGTTACAGTGTCCAAGCGGGCCACCGGGAATGCTTCGACCCATCGAGTAAAATAGTCGGCGAAGACGAGAATGAACTTGTTGCCTCGAGGAGTAGCCACTAAGGCCACCTATGGCGTCCACCACCAATAGCGAGAAAGGTCCGGATAGTTCTTGTACGGGCATCCGCTGCATTCGGCCATTCCTCCAAGGGCGATAGCCTTTACCACTGCCGCAAACGGTGCACTCCCGAACATATTCGGCCACATACTTCTTCCAGCCGTGCCAGTAAGCGTGCTTGCGCACCTTTTCGAGCGTCTTAGTAACTCCGACATGAGCGGCAAGTACATCCTTATGACAGTGATGTAGTACCGTGGATATGAAAGGCAGGGGAATCACAGGAACTTCAAGAGTAGACGCCGGTCCAGCGCGAGCCTTCAGGTGTACGCGACGCATGAGTACTCCGTTCTTTACCGAGTAGTTAGGCGCCATTAGCAGGATTTTGGTGCGCATTTGAGGGTCCAGAGCTAGAGCTCCATCGCTAAGGAACGCTATCATAGCTTGGATCCAGGGAGTCCTTTTCTGTTCTTCCACGAAGCGAGTTTGTTGTAACCCGAACACATCAACGGGGGACACTAGGAGTTGGTCGGTAACCTCTTCTTCGTCGGGGAACGGCTCGGGTCTAGCTTCGCCAGCGTCCTCGGGCAAGGTCCCTGAAGGGAGCAGAGTCGAGTCGAGAGTCGTAGTCTCCCCGACTTCGACAGTACAAGGAGGGGGCTCGTCAGCATCGTTGAGTAGCTCCGCCATAGAGATAGCATTGATGGTTTGGGTATACAGCCTGGACAGACCATCCACATGACCCATCGAAGTACCAGGCTTGTGGAACACCTTGAAACGTAATTGAGACAACTCCATGGCCCACCTAGCCAGCTTAGCGTTGCTCGTACGATTAGTTTCGTTGAATACCCACGTCAAAGCTTTGTGGTCCGTGTATAGGTCGAACTCGCAACGGTCCAGGTAGCAGCGGAACTTGCGCGTGGCCCAAACGATACCCCAGCACTCGATCTCCGACGTACCGTCCTCCTTATGGACCCAGTTCTTCTCGGAGCCAACTAGTAGCTTGCTCGCATAGGCCACGACTCTCTCGCGCCCCTCCACGGTTTGCATCAAGCACGCCCCTACAGCGAGCTTAGACGAGTCCACATATAGAAGGAAGCGCTTCGAAAAGTCGGGATACACCAGGATGGGAGGTTCCACCAGCTTACGCTTTAGTTGCAGGAAAGCGGCCTCGCAGTCGTCGCTCCAGAAGAATCGGGCCCCTTTCATCTTAAGCCGTTCGATTGGGGACGATATGGTCGCGTACCCCGGGATGTACCGCCTGAAGTAACTAGTCAAACCCAGGAACGCCCTCACAGTGTGCAAGTCGTGCGGTCTGAGCACGTTCATCACCGACTTGACCTTCTCGGGGTTGGGCAATATGCCAGACGGAGTGACGATGTGACCCAAAAACGCTACCTGGTCGCGTGCCCACTTGCATTTTTTCATCTTGAGCTTGAATCCCGCCGACCGGAACCGTTCCAAGACTTGTTTTAGTCGTACTAGGTGGGTAGGAAAGTCTTCACTGAAGACCACGCAGTCGTCGAGGTACACTAGACAAGTCCGCCACTTAAGGTCAACAAGCACAGTCTCCATCAGTCGTTCGAAGGCCGGTACGGCATTACACAGTCCGAACGGCATTACGAGCCACTCGAAGAGACCATATTTGCAGGTGAAGGCAGTCTTCTCCACGCTATCAGCTGCCATCGGGACATTCCAGTAGCCGGATGCGATGTCCATCGTAGAGAACAGCTTAGCGTTGCGTAGTACATCTAGAATGTCATCAATGAGCGGCATCGGGTAGCAATCCTTGATAGTCACAGCGTTCAGTCTACGATAGTCGATGCAGAGCCGTATCCCGCCGTCAGGTTTGCGGATCATAAGCACCGGGCTCGCCCAAGGGCTAGAAGAGGGTCGTATGAGTTCTTGCCTTAAGTATTCTTGTATCTCGGATTCCATCACGTCTCCTTCCGCCTTGGACACTCGGTAAGGGGGTTGCTTTATAGGCGAGTGCTCTCCAGTATCAATAGAAAACTCGAGCAGGTTCGTCCGTCCGGGGCGCATCGAAGTTTCGACGAACATGTCCTTGAACGGTTGGAGGAACTCCGTGAATATTCTCTTCTGTTCGCTCCCCAATTCAGACTCGTCTAGGTCGACGTAGAGCTCCTCCTTGAGTACTCGGTCCACCCCCGGTATGGATTCTTGAGCGACTTCGGTCGTCGTATTAGAGGCGCTAATGACCGAGTGGACCCACAGGTCTTGAGCTCTTTGGTCCCTAGTCTGGGCCTCGCCGGGCAGGGCGGTTTCGTGTTTTACACTCGCAGCGGTTCCTTGCTGAAGCGCCGTCTCGGGGATTACCGTAACACTCGCCAATCCAGTGCTTATCTTGATGACGGAGTTCTCGATAGAGGGGTTGCACACTTCCACGATCACTAGGTCGTTATACACAGTGCACAGGGTCCTAGCAACTTTAATGGAGTCATCCAGCGCAGAAAGCCCCTCTATGAGGACCGTGGTCCCGTCGCTCAGTTGACCTTGCACCTCCGCAGCTACTAGTGCTTGTCCACCAGGGCAGATTCGAATGGTAGATGAGATGCGGGACAGGTAAGACTCTTCCACCCGAGGAGACCCCAGAGGGAACACCTCTCTCGTGTCCTTTAGTGTGACTGTATTCTCGTCCAAGTCCACCACGGCGCGAAAGTCCTTGAGAGCGTTGGTGCCCAGGATAGCGTCGACATGTAGTTTAGGTACAACGGCAAACGGTATTCTCTTCTCGACAGAGCCCAATGTCACCGGCAAGTAGATTACTCCTTCTATATCGAGCGCAGACCCGGACACACCGTTCAGACTGCCAACGTAGGGCATTAGAGGAGAGTTAGTTAAGCCGAGACGCTTCAATACCCGCCTATGCACTAGGCACGCTACGGCTCCGGAGTCGATGAGAAGTTCGGCCGGGAGGCTCTCGATAAACCCCCACGATAGAGCTACCACGCCCCCCACCGATCCGATCACTCGCTTGCCGAGGGGAACAATTCCTTCGTTCTCGTCAGTAGACCAGTTATTAGTAGAGCTCGGTACTTCCACCAGGCCTGGCTTGGGGCGAGGTTCTGGAGCGTCAGCGACGACTTTCACATAGCCGTACAACCCGTTTTCCTTATCTCGTGAAGAACAGTTCGGTCCGAGGGCTTCGGTACGGTTACCGAATAGAGAGGAGCAGTCGAAACTGACTATCTTCGGCGCTGGAGAGCCCCTGGGAGCAGGATCTTTCCAACGACAGAGTCGGCAGGGTGAACTCCTCTCGAGGATCTTCAAGCGGAGTTGGTCAGCCTCCTCCTCGTAAAGGTCCGCAATTCTTTTAGTCAGTAACGCTTTCGATCGCGAGTCAGTGGGAACAGTGAGGCTATTGATCCAGTCCTTGATCCGGCTTAGGAGATCTTGGAGCCTAGAGGGGGCGGGGAGTCATCTTTCTTTTCTTCTTCTAGTGATCCTTCGCCAATACACCCTTCACACCAGTCACCCCCACTTGAAGCTTCTGCCTTAACGAGGAAGTATACTGCTCGTCGCACCATGGCTCGCCAAGGGTCCGGCACGATACCGCGAGAGTCCAGCAACTCGTACTCGGTTTCACCGAGGTCGGAGGGCCTTTTGGGTGAACTTCCCAGGGTTAGCGCGATATTGTCTTCCACCACAGAGGGGTCCGCGGGACACTCTTCTCCTGGTAGAGGAGAGACCCTCAGCTCCGGGAAGTGCACTATCGTCTTTGGCGCGTCCTGCCACGAGAACCTCTTCGTCGCGGTCCCTCCTCCTTCATCGCGGTAATCGGAGTCGTCCGACGTCACAGAGTTGATCCGTACTGGCTTTTCCTCTTGGAAATTACGGTTGGCTCGCTTCGCTTCTCCGGACGAGGCTAGTGTCTTTTGGAACCATTCCAACCAGTACTCAGGAGTTGATAGCCGACCGGGCGAAGAATCTCGGGTCCTCACTAGTTGCTCTTCGGGAATGCCTAGTAAGTCACTCAACTCGGCAAGAGACAATTCCTTCGATTGTTCCGCATTCTCAAATAACCGGCGCTTCAGTTCGACTTCATCGAGAGGAAACAGTCGTTCTTCGAGCTCTTTGTCATATTCTTCTTTCTCTTCAGCGAGCTCGAATGGCTTACCTTCTTCCAACGTATCTAGTTCTTCTTTGGTGAACACCCTCGCGAAGGAAGA
>NW_003303715.1:3618-6646 GCF_000142945.1 Phytophthora infestans T30-4 | reverse complement strand
TCCGCACACGAGAAGACCGCCTTGGGTTCGCAAGTCCGGACCCACACGAACGCCCCTGATAGGCGTAATAGGAAGCGTTCCGGTAGGTTGATAGTGCAGAGAGGGGTTCGGATCAGGAGGAGAGTAGGCAGCAGCTACATTCATCGCTGAAGAAGCATAGGCGGTCGTCAGAGGACGCTCCATCAACTGCTGTTGCTGTTGAAGTTGTTGCTGTTGTTGCTGAGCGAGTAGATTCTGCGTCTGCTGCATCATGTTCATCATGCGTTCGAGGACAGCGTTCTCTTGGGAAGCTTTAGGGGACGGCACATTGTCGAACTCGGAGTCGTCTTCAACCGGACGGTGCATATTCTTAAGGAGCGACATGGCCACGTTCGCAGGGATGGAGTCAATCATTGTCGTGGTGAGAGCGTTCCTCCAATCTCGGTTCCGAAGCCCAGACAAGAAGTACTGGTAACGCATCTGAGTGTCGTAGCACTGAGCATCATCGCAGAGACTTAAAATCATGTCGTTCCACACTTCGGCGGACATTCCCCTGGGTCGTTTAGTGTTCTTCAGGCTCTCAATCAGTTGCAAAGGGGTCTCACTGATGAACTGGTTGTGGAACCGAGTTCTCAGAGCCTCAAAGCTGTTGATGCGCGAGTACATCCACCCGTCTTCGCCGACCTTGCCTTTCAAGCACTCCCTGAAAGCGCTAAGACGCAGGGGTTCGTCCAGCCCGATAGTGGCGTTCTCGAAGGCCTCCCAGAAGGATTTAGCTTTCTCCACCGACGCTCCTTCCGAGTAAAAGGGTTGGAGCATGCGAATAGCGTTTCGGATGTTAGTGGGCATACCATACTGGCCACTAGTAGTCGAAGGCGTATTATCATACGTAGGCGAGGAGTAGTAGGAGTTACCTCCATATTCCCCATACGCAAGACCCTGATGGGTTCCGGCAGAAGCCGTAGTTCCTCCGTTTCATTGTGAAGCTCGGGTTGTTCTCGTAGGATCGACTCCGTACGCGACTCCACTGGTAATCGAAGTTCGAGACCCCGGTCCTTGGGTAGGAATTCGAACGGTAGGCGACGAGGTCTGGAAAGGAACCCTCTGAGGAACAGGAACGGTTACTGCTGGAGCGTTCTCCCCGCCACCTCGCAAGTTACCCGAGGGCTGGAGACCCCAAGGAGGAGCGTCAGAGGTCCTCGGAGGAATACTTGCCGGGGAAGTACGTCCACCGTTTTCAGGGACAGTTGGTAGAGAGAAGAACGGGCTGAAGTCCTGCCCATACGACGCATTCGGGTTCGGATTGTGAAACCTTGGTACGACGGGATGGCAGTCCTTACCCGAGTCGTAGGAGGGGTGGTCCCCACGAGACCGTTCCCACCAGTTCTCTCCATAGCGGTGGCAATTTCAGGAGGGGCCATGGATCTCAACCAGTTGAGGGAGTTAAGCCAGCCTTGCACCGTACCTCGGCCGCCTCCGCCGTTCAGGGTCAGCATCGAGTCCAACTCTTCCGAAGTGAAGGTCGCAGGGACCTCGGAGCCCAAAGCGTCCGCGGGTGGCTCGACACCAGCACTAGAGTTGCTCCCCCCAAGTCGGTTAGCCGCTTGGTCTATGATATTCTGCACGTTTTGGAGGCCTTGCGTAGTCGACAGACTGGGTCGCATTCTCGAAGGCAGACTCTCGGTCGGGCCTTCTTCTTCCCGGACAGTGGCGCTCTCATCTTCTCTGTTGCTAGTAGCTGACATCTTGTCCTTCCTTCTGACGCTCTCCGCGAGACTTCACTTGGAGCAAGACCTTCTCCAGCTAGCAGACTACCCTGCTTCTCCACCAGATGTCGTATACCTCCTCTTCCTTCAAGGGTCGGGTAGTCCGCGGCTGTTCAGGGAGTACGGTCTTGTTCAGTGGCTGCGGGAACAGTAGATAGGAACACTAGAGAGTTGAAAATAAAAGTTTGTTGATTGGCTTGGCTTCCTCTTGTGTAGAAGGAGGGAAATATAAGACTGAGAGCTAACCGGAAGAGAGGCCTAACGCCTTCTCGACCTTACATACATTACACTACATATTAAAAAAAGGAAGGATTCACTTCGTTTGTTGTCGGCCTTCGTGGGACAACGGAGAGCTCCTGGGAAGGGGCTTGATGACGCGAGGTGCTTTGGTCCCACGACGCTAAGACACCGGCGTTCTGGGGCCCCCTTATAGGACCACCCTAACGGGCTCGGTCAGGGGCACCTGCGTTGTCGGATTCAACGGGAACCACCCTGACGGGACGGCTGGACGAGGAGTGATTCCAGGGCCTCGAGTCATCCCGACGGGAGGCAGAGCTCCCCTCCGTTCCCGGGTACGGGACATCCTCCCCGACTTGTCGTTCGTCGTCCTCGGCGAACGGGTCCTCTGCGTACATCTCTCACGTTAGTCATATTGACTCCGTCGTTAGTAACTTCGTCAGCCAGGGGAGGCTGGAACGCTTCGGGGTAGTCCTCGGAGCGGTCCTCAACGTAGTCAGGGTCGGCAGCCTGAAAGTCATATAGCACTTCGACGTCGTCGCTGACCCGCAGACGTTTGATGTTCCGGGCTTCGGCCATACTATGCTGGGAAGCGTTTCGGCGGGTACTAGTCAATGCTAGTTCGACCAGTACTTTAGGGGAGACAGTTCTGAGGGGGCTTCTCTCGTCGTATTGACGACAAGCGTGAGATACCACACCGGCTACCACCACGACAAGAGTGTCGGCGAGACTCCAGCCGGTTCACTCGAGGCAGTAGTTGGTGGCTAGTAGGAGCAATAGTACAGTACCCATGCCCACAGGTCCCAGGAGTACGAACTCCACCAGATCAAAGACGTTGACCGGGATGTACAGCAGCAGGGACAGACATAGTAGTACTAGCCAGCAGGTGGCTTCTCCCACCGCGTACAGACGCATCCAGGTGGCCTTGAGAGCGTCCCAGAAAGCGTACCAATAGCGTATGCTCGAGTCTCTTGTACGGAGGAGGACTTCTGGGATGTAGTCGGAGAAGGTCACATTGCTGGCGATCTACCAACTCCGCAGCATGA
>NW_003303715.1:0-2654 GCF_000142945.1 Phytophthora infestans T30-4 | reverse complement strand
TTCACGAAAACGAGGACACACGCTCAACGAGCGGCTTTCCACTTGTCGCGTAGCGAATAGAGGATGAAGAACCCCCTCCCGGACGAAAAACAGCAAGTGCTACCAGATGTGACGACTGGTGAGAGCACGGCGCAGAGGAACAGCGACGAGGAACGAGTCGCGTGGCGAGGAGCGAAGCGGAGGAGGGCGGCGAAAGTCCAACGATGGGGACTCGAAGGTAAGGCGTAGGAGGCAGTTGATGTGCCTCGAAGAAGGTAAATTGGAAAGTGAGATTGAAATGGTTATTTGTTTGTCGGCTACGAGGAAGTGCTTGTTAGCATTCCCTTGGTATCCTATGTAAGTAACTCGGCAGTCAGACCGAGCTGTGCATCGTACCAGGATAATGAAGCTGCTTCCGGGAGAACGGCTGGGATGGTGGTCAGCACAGACGTTTGATCGTCGAGTTAGAATGAGAGCCCTCGTATTGGGTGCAGTGAACGACCGAAGGACCAAAGATATTATTGGATACCGGAGCAAATGTCTCGGCGATAAGTGAGTACTTCGCGAGAAACTGCGTCTCAAGAGAGTGGCCCAGCAGAGATAAGCGAATTGACATACAAGGAATAGGTAAAGACAGGGATGGTGACAACGTCAAGAGCAGTGGTGAAGGTGACACTCGGCTGGGAAGTGGCATACGAGTTTGAAGTATGGATAATGCCCTCATCATGCCGGAGTCGATTTGATTCTGGGCACCGACTTCATGATCCCAGCTGGAATCCGTCTGGATCTGTACACTCGGCGTAAGCTACCGATGAGATGTGATCCCACTCATCCGATCAGTATGCACGACCAGACGATTCGACCAAATGTCCCAGTGGCCCACCGAACGTGGAGAATGAAATGCATAGAGCTGGATATTCACATATGGCCCGCGGGGCCCCACAACCGCGCGGGTGTTGGGAAACCCGCACGTTTATCTTGTGGGGTTTTGCCCAGCCCAAAAAGAGTTTTTTTTTATTGCCGAGGCTTTTTTTTTTTATATTCCCGCGAGGAAAAACCACAAACCTCTTTTTCGTTTTTTGGCAAACTTGGCACGCGGTCTGCTATTGGGTTCCCCCCTCTCTCTTTTTTTGTTTAAAACTGGTGCCCACCTCACTTGATTTTTTGGCCAAATGGGAGCATGTTTTTTGCCTGACCAAGGAGGGATATGTCCGCGTGAACTCGGCGAAGTACCGTGACTGGCAGATATTGGCCTTTGAGTCGGCGATGGATAAAGATTTGCTGCAGAAAGAACAACGACTGTACGACGACTGGTTGTCACACCAGCCGCCAGCTGTGGAAAGACGAAAATACCCAACTCCGACGGCGGTGGAAAGACGACCTCCTCCAGTGGAAAGTGGACCAGAATTAACATGCGCCGAACGCTGGAGAAGGATCGAAGCCGACGCTGAAGCCGGCGACTACGAGAAGCGTCGCGGTAACGCAGACGTCATATCGACTTCAGGAGTGACAAGGGGTGACCCGGCTATAAACTCAGCGTTCACGCTGGAAGACGTCCGAGCGGACCGTACGTCGGTGCTACACGATGGCCAAGATGTCTCCTATCAGCTGTCCAAGTTTGAAGACGATGGCGCCATTTCTGACGTCAACACGAACTCAGCGATTGAAGGAACAAGTGAAGTAAGGGCCACGGAAGACGTGTCGGCGACTGAAGACTCAGCTATAACAGAAGGAGCCTTTGAAGAACGCTCGGAACACGCCCTATGTGACGCTCAACCCGTTGCTGACAACCGAGCCAAGTTTGGAATAATTAGACCAAGTTCTGCAGCCGCGGTGAACTCAGCGATGGGTACACCGGAAGCCTGCATCACCCAGTCGGCGGCGGTGGACTCGGCGTCAGGAGATCTAAGCACTGAGAGCGCCTCGGACGTGGCACAGCATGCGGTGAGGGTGCCATCTATACCGAAGACGCGTTTGCATGCACAGAAGTTAGTTCTGCCGTCACAACCAACTCAGCGGTTGATCACTCCGACGCGACCAAGGACTATGATAATCGGGAGGTATTACTACCTGAAGGAATAAAGCCGAACGACGACCCAGCTACGGCGGACTCAGCGTTGGAGACTATGGAGGCTGAAACCGGTTCGGAAGTGGTTAGACAGCACGACAATGATACCATCTACCTCGGAGGCAAGTTTGAGCACGCAGGAGTCAGATCGGCCATTGCAGTGAACTTGTGGTAAAGTGCTTTCTCAGAAATAAGAGAATGGGCCTGACGCGGGGTCACTATCCCGAATCAATGACAATTTCAAGTGATTAGAGAGGATTTGGGTTGGCTGGCACGGATGCAAGTTGCCGGTGGTGGATTAGCCATGAGGAGCAGCGCCCCGTATGAAGTGACGATGGATCTGGTATGAGCGATGTACGAGAAGGCAAGATCGACCAAGACTTACCTCGGATCCACCCTTACTTGGATTCACCTAAATGGATATGGGATATACTATACAAGAGTGGATCGGGTGTGGATCCTATGAAGGAAGGATGGTAGGTGCCCTCTAAAGGTGGATCTAGTAGCCACGGCTAACGAGGAGTCAAGATCCACCGCGAGGTGACCCGGATCCCATGCTTTCGAGTCTAGAATGCAAGGAGGGAGGATCCCGCCTTAAGGGACCTGG
>NW_003303714.1:1283423-1286539 GCF_000142945.1 Phytophthora infestans T30-4 | reverse complement strand
TTTCCTTTACTTGTGCAGATCCGACAGGCTAACCGAATTTACTACTTGGTCGGTTACACCCTAGAGGCTCTCAACTTTCAAGATTCCGTCACAGGAGGCGGCAAGTACGACGCAAAGGAACTACAAAGGCAAGGGAACACACCCGTAAGGCAACCCTACGGCCAGATCCACGATCTAGGCCCCGGATCCATAAGCTCGAATATTCGCTTAGGATTCGTAACAATCCACGGACGCAGAGTGAAGATTTTCCACTGCTGCTCCACCCCATCCCCACGCCTCGCCAAGACACTCAAGCTTCACCACTTGAACTCTTCGGAAGTTACCGAGAGAGCAAGATCCCGCCCTACCGACGGGTACACAAGGTGAGGAAAGTTCAGCAGAACACGGATCATCGGGGGACCCCCTCCGTTAGTCGGTGTCTGGGCGCAGTTGGTAAGCTGGATCTGGCAATCTCGCAGATTTTGCTGATCCCGCTACACCACAGATATACTTGCTAAGCTGAAGGCCATCCCACTTCTGTCCGTGCAGGTACAGTTAACGTACATTTATTCATACAATGGATTTACTAGCGTTGATAAAATCTTCTCGAATATAGGTGGAAGCGCTGGAGCTCGTTGGCAAGTCGCCCTTGGGTGATTGCGCCGTTAACACTTTAGGGCTGAAGCTGTTTGCAGAAAGAGTAGACACGATTGGAGTCGACACGTCCATCGCGGGGAACGTTATGAATGGCTATTTATCGATCTATACGATGAAGGGCGTGTTTGTAGGTGTTACGGGTGAGAAGATTTTGATTCCGATCATCTGCGGCAAGAATCACTGGTGCTCTGTCATGATTGACCTGACATGTAAAGACGTATTAGTCTACGACCCGATGAATTCCAGCTACGGAGTGAAGGTTCGCCCCCTTGCTGACAAATTGGTGACGATGCTACCAGACTTCGCCCCAAGAAAGTACCGAGTCCGAATGTACGAAAGTGATCTTGGAGTGCAGGTCGATAGCTACAATTGTGGCATGTACATGCTGTTGGTATTCGAGATATTTGCCGGTGCTACTACTATGCGTGCGCTAAGTAGTAAGGAGTTGCAGTATCTACGCTATCGGTATCTCTGCATGTGCATTTAGCTGAACAAGTTTTCAATGATTTGGTCTTTTGTTTGTGTGTGTCGATGGCATGACTACCTCCGGGTTATTCACCCTGCACTTTGTCTTGAGAGTTAGATATCCCCAGCGCAGTGAATGTCTTGCAGATATAAGTTTCGAAACCGACAGACATCGAGCTTCCGGTTATACGTATACTCCCGAAGACACATCAGCTGATGGCGTGTCCGGCTCTTCCTGAGTCTGGCATATTCGGGCATACTAATCGGGTGTATTCTGGTGTAATTGTACTGTCTCTCGTTACCCAGTCTGGCTGAATAACGAGTGCCATAATAATATGAGTTATTGAATGATACCGACCTATGCTCCATGTCGCTGACCCTAATTTGCTCACCGCCAAATTCTGCCTGCCGGTGAGACGTAGCCGACGTAGCAGTCGACTGGCAAATGGACCGACCAACACCGGCCAGACATCCTCATCTCAAACGCTCGCGAATTCGCCGAAGTGAACAAGAGATCCCCAATATATCATCAGGCAGATGATCCGTAGCCGGAACCTTTGACGTATCACCAAAACACACAAAGGCTCTCTCTGGACTCGAATTTCACTAACTGTAATCTCCAGTTTTTTTCGATGGGAAGGCACACGGTCGTCACGTCCTAGGCCAGCTACAAGCACATCGTATTAATAGCACTAGACACTGTGCATGTAATGCTACCCAAAGCACTGTGACAGCAGTAGCCACGTATCGAAACGGAGATGATGGGGCGTGTGTTCAAAGGCGTCAGCTTCGACTTCGAGCTGGATCACTGAGAACTGACGGATTGGCGGCGTGACCGGCTACGGGCGAGTACATCACTGGGGCTGCTGCGAAGAGAACAAGATGGTGTTCGCGGATATAGAGAACAACAGCGACGAAGAGGCGCCGGAAAGCCTTGCGTTGGACACATTACAGTCAGGGCGCAAGTCTGAGATTTGGGAGATATGGAGAGCCATGGCAATGAAACTGGAAGGCCCTGATGGCTTATTGTGTGGTTCACGCCCTTTCCGTTGTAGACGATTCGAGAGACGGAATTCCAACGATTCCGTCCATGTTGAAGTAAATTCTTCATTACAGACCTGTGGAACCTGATCCGTAAGTGTAGTGAGACACCGGGCAAGACTGCATCGTCCAACGCCTATTCGGTGCTGCGACGTCCACGTACTATCAAGAAATGATGCGAGGACGTATGTTGTCTTTAACTGACACCGTGAATAGAGACGTTGCTCCAAGTTGAAGTGACAGGAATGAGGCATTCCTATTGGCCAAGAAGTTGCTCATCGAATTTTGCTGTTGTTAAACTGCTTTTTACTTCAAGTAGTTTTTACTCACATTTATAACTGTTCTTACAGCTTTGAAATATGAAGTGCTGTTCGCTCCAAATTTACGACATTGAAGTCGACATTTGTGGTTGCAGACTGCAATACCCTCGTCTCCGTTTTGTACGTACCCCGTATCTGAGAATATGCCGTTGACGACATGAAAGACGTCCGCAAATTTAGCTTGCAACCAAACCTCCAAATGATATGCTTACGACCAAATAGGAAATCAGCCGCCAGTAGTGGGCAGAAGGTCGCACAGAAGTATTTGTATTTAAGTAGTACGAAAGTTTGATACCTTACCGCTTACCACCAAAAACGGCAATAGAGTGCTGACCCAATCAACACCGAAGAAATAGGATCATGTTTGTCCATTTGCATTGCAGTTTTTAACACTTTGTACAGAAATGATTTTGGGTTTCTCACCGATAGATGCTCACGCTTTCTGGACTTCCCACAATCTCCGCAACCTTTAACGTGTCAGTGGCGAATGATCGAAACAGAAAACGCCCGAAGCTAACAGTCGAATAGCAGATCGACCGACCGGCGACAAATATTCACATGACTCAGTCAGTTGTGAATTCGCCAGGCATTCGCCCGACAACCATGAACACGATCATTTCCGTTGCCGAAATTTTTAGCGTAACACCAGTACGA
>NW_003303714.1:1273516-1275870 GCF_000142945.1 Phytophthora infestans T30-4 | reverse complement strand
AGAGGATTTTAATCCTTAGATCCTCATCATAAGAACAGCTTCACCAAGCGTTATCCTCAGAGTCGGTGCTGTAGTTCAGCAGGCCGCCATGAGGGGAGTATCGAAGCAGCCTCGCGCATAAGCGCCCAGACAATTTTTTGTCAGAGTCTTTAAACTCTTCGCTCCCAAGAGCCCGTAGCAGCGCTACACACATGTCGTCTTGTGTATACCCTCCGCGTATCAAGTCAGGCACTGACGACGTCACTGTCGTGACATGAGCTCACTCGTAGTCCGGCCTGCGCGAGAGCGCATCGGCCACTACATTAAGCCGCCCCGGCTTGTACTTCACCTCGAAGTTATACTCGGCAAAGAAGGAAAGCCATCTTGCCATTCTCTGAGAGAGATGAGGCGACTGTGTCGCAGTGCGTAACGACGCATGATCAGTAAAGATCACAAAAGGCTTAGAGCCTAGCAGGTGTACCCTGAATTTGACTAGAGCATACTTCATTGCAAGTAGCTCTTTGTCATGAACTGGATAGTTCTTCTCTGCAGCTTTGAGCTGGCGAGACTCAAACGCGATCACGCGTTCACGCCCTTCGGCGTCTGCTTGTAGTAAAGCACAACCGATTGCAAAATCGGAGGCGTCACAGACGACGCTAAACGGACTATCCGGGTCCGGTAGCGCAAGGATCGGAGCCTGGAGAAGGCTCTCCTTCACAGCCTCAAAGGCTCCGTCGTGCTCGACGTTCCAGCACCATGGTGCGTCCTTCTTAAGGAGATCTGATAATGGCCGAGCCATCTCCGCGTAGTTCGCACTGTACTTGTGCAAGTAATTGGCTAAGCCTAGCCACTTGCGTAAGTCTTTTTGGTTCTTGGGAACCGGCCAGTCCACGATGGCCTTGACTTTGGCAGGATCTGCCCGTAAGCCACGCTTCCCAATGAAGCACCCGAGGAAAGGTATCTCCTCCGCGCCAAAGACGCACTTGTCCAAGTTGGCATACAACTTATTAGTGCGCATGCACTCGAGCACCGCTCGCAAGTGGTCAATGTGGTTATTTACGTCTAACTTTCCGTGCTCGGCACGACTATGGACGAATATATCGTCAAAGTACGTTTGAGCGTACGCCCGGTGGGGCCTAAACAGCTGCGTCACAAGACGATTGAACGTTGCTGGTGCGTTCGACAGCCCCTGGGGCATCACCAGCCACTCCCAGAGCATGCCGCTCGGAGTACTCACCGCTGTCAGCGGAATGTCGCTCGCTCTCATGAGCAATTGGTAGTAGCCATCGACCAAGTCGAGCGCGCTGTACAGCGTACAGCCTACCATGTTGTTCTGCAGAACATCCTTGCGAGGAATCGGCGTTTGCGCCGGGATAGTGGCCGCATTTAGCTTGTTAAAAGCATGAACAATGCGCCACTTGTCGTTCGGCTTTCTGACACAGAACGTGGGTGTCGAGTGCGGAAACTTACTCTCACGCACCATCCCTGCCTCGTTCTTTGCACGGAAGAATGCGTCAATGACGTCACACTGCTCTTTCGGCAAAGGCCATTGCCTTGTTACGCAGTATTTGGTTCCAGGAACCAGGTCAATCTCATGACACACGCCTCGATCCGGAGGCAGGCCCGTCGGTGGGTCTTTTGAGACAACGTCTCCATACTCCTTCACCACCGGGTAGAAGGGATCCGAAGGATCTTTGAGGATCGCCGATCCACTTCTTGCGCTCAGCGCCTTCTTGGTGTCCTCTAGGACTGCGTCGTCCACGACGGATGAGGGGTTCAAGTCCTCCTCAGGTCCCAGCAAGACCACCTCGGCTAGCTCGCCTGCCTTTAAGGCTTCGCCGAACTCGGCAATGGACATCTCGTCCAGCTCTAGCAGAGCATCTGCAGCGGACAGAGTATCAAGGCTGATATCGCCTTCTACCTCCCCCGTCACTCCGTTCACGAGTGTATACAGCTGTTCACAGCAATCACGTGGAGCATCACCGCTCGTCACGTTGGACACATCGTCCGACGTCGAAGACGTCACAGACGCCCTGCGTCTTCTTCTCCTCTCCCTCCGCGACCGAGCCCGGCCGGATGAGGGCGGTGTGGCGACATCTCCGTCACCACCACCGGGTGCAGCAGCACCATCACTCCTCGAAGAGGATACAGTGTCTCGCAAGACACTCGGCTGAAAGCCAAGAGGTTCTTGACCTTCACACAGTGAACTAGGTGTCACTTCACCTGCATCTCCTGGGCCACGCCCATGATGCCTCGACTCGCAGTCGACCGCGACCCTCGGGTCACGCAGCGGTAGGTCATCGACCAGATTCATACCACTCAGTGGATTACGCGCCTCTCCGCGCTCGTCCTCACCAGGACCCAGCAGTTGGTCA
>NW_003303714.1:1268937-1272228 GCF_000142945.1 Phytophthora infestans T30-4 | reverse complement strand
GGATACGGTACGCCTGATTAGGCGGCGCGAACACGCGTGAAAGCTGTTGCTTCAGCTGATCCCAAGTGGGAAATGCAGCGTCAACAGACGTGCCGCACGTTAGTGCCCATTCGCGAGCGCGACCTCCAAGCCTGGAGATAGCCAGCGCCACGCGCTGATGCTCAGACTGGAGCAGGGCCGATCCCATGGCCATCTCGACCTCACGGGTCCAGAGAAGGAGATTCTCTCCATCCTTCCCCTCGAAGGTTTTTACGCTCACCATGAGCGGTTTCAGTCTCATAGACTCTTCACGCGTCATCGACGCCGCCGCCGTTGCGGCGCTCATCTTCTCTTGGACATGCTCCGAGAGCGCGTTCTCGTAGCGGGAGAACGATTCCAGCCTGGCAGTGACCGCCTCTGGACCTTGCGATGCAAGATGAGCCACGCCCTCCGGGCCAAGCAAGGACATAAGCTTAGTAAGCGCGTCCTGCTGCGCCGGGGGCAAATTCGCGAACACGGGGTGTTCCATCCTCGCAGAGGATATAGTCAACTGACTCAGGAGCGGGATTGACTACAAGTGCTACCAAGTGCAGCGGGGCTGCCGTAGCTTTAGCGTCAGAGGAAGACGTTCGACTCAAAGAGTCACTAATACTAAGTTCCTTATCCAAAGGACACTTACAGCCCAAGACCAGGGCTCAAAGTTAATACCTTAACTTTTATGCTTCAAAACCAGAAGTGAATTATTTACTATTATTGCGGCCAAGCCGCCTAGGGGTAAATGTATCTCTTTGGCTATCTAGCATGGTTAAACCTAATCAAATGCATAACGTGTGGCTTTCAGCCAACGTACTGAGAGACCTTGTTAACTCTCCAACTTATGTACTGAGAGTTTGTTAACTCTCCGGGTACTTCGTACCCCTGTGTGTTCCACACCATGTAACCCCGTTACATTCTGAGTCATCGTGGAGATTTTGCAAAGTGGCATTGCGATACTGAGAACCCTCAGATGATTTGATTCAAGCTGATATATTTGTCGATTTTGTATTGTCGAGGATGGCTCGATTCAATATCTGAAGATTGGCTTTCAATGGTGGATCATCATTCTCATAACCATACCATAATTTATCCGACTGGAGGACCTCTCCGACCGGTACCAAGAAAATGGTACACCATACATAAAATTGTACAGCGTGCCAAAACGTTTGACTGACAATCACGGTAATTGTTGAATGATTAGGGGAGATAGGAAAAGATGCGAAAGGTCAGAAGGTCTGTTTTAAGCCTAGGCTATAGACGCAAGGAAATTGTCTGAAACGCTCTGTGGGCTGAGAAAATCAAGAAAAGGTAAAAAACGATCAAATTGGGCCGGAGTCATGTGCTCTCGGGCAGGTAAATTCACTAATGAGTCCATGGTTTTCGCGGCGAAGTGCACTATTAAGAGCATGCTCATGACCAGTCGCTGCTGTGTATGCCTACTGGTAGAAATATCTACCAATTAAACATGCCCACGCATAAGTGGATAGACACGTGGCTAGCAGTTGGCTAGCAGATACGGACAGCTGAAGAAGGCCACAGTAGCTCTTCGGTTCGGCCGACGAAGAGGGGGAATTTGCAGTCGTCTTTTTTCAGGCCGAACCCTCCAGACCTCCCAGCCCGACTCGTCGCGGATTGGCCCTGCGGATAGCCGCCTCCACCTCTACCCCCTCCACCCACCGGCGTAGCTCACCGGAAGAGCGCAGGGCTTGCCCGGGGGTAGCTGGTTCAACTTTAGCCGCCGTCATCATCCCAGAGGTGAAAGCGCGTCGCGTGCTGCGGCCATGGATCGTGTACGGCGTGACAATGCTGCTGCGTGCTTTGTAGGGATCTAACGTGTCTTGTGCGCGTTGTTGGTGCCATGATTTCGATGACTAATAGTTTGCTAACATGCACGTGTATTTCGCTTTTATCTTCGTCGTTTTGTTCTGTGCGCGTGTCTACGTACTAGCTACAAGCTATAGGCCATCCTGGCGATTGGGGTCTTGGACGGCAGCAGCACTGCGCAGCTGCTGCAGACGCGTGATCTTGTCGTTGAGGGCGCCTCGCTGATATAGGTCGTGAAGATGCTTGCAAACTGCCGTGGAGCCGCGCGACTTGATCTCAAGCAAGCCGATAAAGCCAGCACCGCTGCTTCAGCTTGCTCGTCGAGCGCGAGGACTTGGTCACGGTAATTGACAGCGCTTGGGTCCAGCTTTAAGTCGTCAGCTACGAACAGCTTCATGAAGGCCACGAGCTGTTTCGCGTTCGAGCGCTGGCGTTTGCGGGCATCAGCCAGTCTGAAGGGCTCCTGTGCGTACCACGCAAACCATGTTGCGTGAAGGTGAGTCACTGATGTCCGTCTGCGCTTGGTTTTCTCCTGTACTTGGCTTATCTCTTGCTGACGCTTCTTGTTCGTGTCTTGTGTTGTACCCCCTTCTTGCTTAGTCTCTATGACATCCATGCGCTAATCACACTCCGTTGGCGATCGATTATCTTGGATTCGCTGCTTGTTTCCTTGTGCATTGGCCTGAATGGTTCTTTGCGTGGTGTTGGGGCGGGTTTCTTGTAGGTGGCGAGGTGTGACGACCATACCAGAAGATCTGCTATCGCAGCCCCTGCGTGGACAACAGCCGTCTCCAAGTGCCTGACGGCAAGCCCACCGGAGCGAAGTGTTTTTAGCAGCGGGTGGTGCAGCACGAGGTACGTTGTGAGAACATCCGCCACTTTGGGACTGATGTGGTACTTGGAGCTGTTCATTTTGCAGCATGTTGCGAACAGAAGCCGCTGTACACCTGCAATCTTCAGTCGCGTCTCAGCGTCAAACGCGTCCAAGTCCAGCAGCTCCGCGTACGTGCCCGTGGCAAAACCACTAAGCGCCTTGCCTATCATGTGGTCCTGTCTGCTCGTGTTAAATATGTAATTAAACCCCTTGTTTGTCGTTGACATGTTCCAGGCGCCGCGGTCGAAGATCCAGCGCTCCATGAGTCCGTCGCAGCCGTTGACGTGCTGCGCCCCACCGCGCCGAAAGGAATGGGATGTCAGTGGCTCAGTCACCCCGGTAGCAGAGGCTACGCGATCAAGCAGGCGATTGACGTGGGTGTAGATCGTCGGCACAGCTGCGGCGGGCTTCGTCGAGCAATTGGCGCGCGTGGCGATGGCGGTCAAGCGCGGAGAATTCACTTGGGTGGTTCAGGATCTCAAGCAGTGGCGTCGCCGGCGACAGGTTAACAGCGGCCTCGATCGGGATCTCCGGCAAGTTGTCGATCAAGGCCGGTGTCGGTGCGGACAGCGTGATCA
>NW_003303714.1:1228633-1250812 GCF_000142945.1 Phytophthora infestans T30-4 | reverse complement strand
TAAAAAATCTATAAATATAAAAAAATCGGGCGACGTCGTGGGGGGGAATAAATGACTACTCCACCCCCCTCTTTCACCTACCTCCTCTGTATTATTTTTTTTTTTATTTTAGTTGGTTGGTAGTCTGTGTTAGAGTAACTTAAAAGAAACTATTTCGAAACCTCAAAACCCCCTCCCCCCCCCAAACCGCACAAACGCTTCCTCGTCCCGAAAACTGAAGCGAACAGCCCATCTACGGGGCCACCCAGCTGCAAGCGACAACTTTCACTCCTACCTACCACTCATGTGGTGTCGTGGGCCACATCGCTCCGGCTTGCCCGAATAGGCAGCCGAGCAATGCTGGTCAACAAAAAAACTAAGTGTCTCGGTGGGCTGGCGCCCCACCGAGACTGACGCGACAGTCGCTTGCCATTCGACTGTGCGCCAAGCCACCGATCGGCGTCCCGCTGCTTTGCACCACTTCAAGAATAGCGCGGATCAAGCAATTGTTCAGCCGACCAACAACAAAATTTATGGCTTCCTAAAGCAGCAAGGTCACGTAGGTGACCGCCCTGTATCTGCTTTTATCGATAGTGGCGCCTCATTTAACGCGGTGTCACCTCGACTTGTCGAAACTCTGCAATTATCTACGCACGAGTATTCAAACCCTTTAACCATCAGATTGGGCGGGCCGTGATCCTGCGACGAGTAGTAAAGATCAATTTCCAATTAAAAGGATTTTTTTATACTCATCCAAAGCCTTCGTTTTAGATATCCCCGAAGAAAAGGATATTCTCCTCGGTATGCCATGGCTAGTGGACGCAAACCCAGATATCGATTGGAAGTGCAAGACAGTCAATTCTCGAGATAAAATGGCTTCAAGCATCAAATTTCACCCATGCGTCCCTGTCCATCCCGCTTAACGTGCTGCTGGACGTCGCCGAGGTAGACGAAGGGTGCCGGACCAATCGGACAACGAAACACTATTTCAATACTACTACAAGCACGGACACCACTCTTCCGCCGGTAACACAAAGTTGGTTCGGCCTCGTCAACTTCGTCGTTTACTTCGCGAGGCTGACAACAAATTTTGTTTCTTTATAAATCCCAGTGAAGGTCCGACCAAAGCCGCTCAAGCGTGGGAAAAGCTAAAAGGCTCACCCGTGTACCCTCTCATCAATAAGTTTCGTGATACAGTCTTCAGATCGCATTTACCATCCGTGCCACCTACTCGTAAGGTTGGTATGGATGCAAAAATCGAGTTAACTGACGACCTCCCTATTCATCGAAAGCAATTATCACCTTCCGCCGAGCAACGAGAAGCGATTCACGCCTGGACTAGAGAAATGCTAGCAGCAAATATGATTCGCCCATCTAGCTCACCATACTGTGCACGAACGTTTTGCATAAAGAAGAGCAGTGGAGAATGGAGAATAGCTCACGACTTCTGAGGACCTAATACAAAAATTCGGGTACCAGCAAACCCGATTCATTGAAAGATGAGATTCTACGATCTATGGCAAAGGGTAGATTGTTTTCTGCGATGGATTTACTGTGAGGCTTCTTCCAGGTAAAATTGGTCGAAGAATCTATACCCTTCACTGCATTTGCTACTCCAGATGAACTGTTCGAGTATCTGGTTACGCCGATGGGAATCTCTAGCAGGCCCGTCATCATTCAATCGGCTTGTGCAGTTCGTGTTTTCTGATTTACAATCGTGCTGTCAGACATATTTTGACGATTTATCGTCTTCACTTGCACAGACTCCATTAATGACCACCTTGTTGCATTGGAAAAAGTTTTAGTTCGATGTGCAGAACAGCAACTTTACGCTAAAATTGAGAAGTGCACTTTTTGCGCTACGGAGATACCCTGCCTCGGGGATTTCGTAGGCAAGGACGGCATTCGTATGGACCCAAGCAAGATAATAGTCATACAAGACTGACCAAGACCACGTACCAAGCAAGAATTACAGTCGTTCTTAGGCACTTGCGTCTACGTGATGAAATTTTGCGATGAATTTGGTGATTTAATTGCACCATTAACAGAATTGACAAAAGGAAACCGACGAGACCCAATTACGTTTGGAGATATTGAACGACAATACTTTGAAGGACTTAAGGCAAAACTCGCGTCTTTTCCTGTTCTTGTTCACCCGGATTTTTCAAAACCTTTCCACGTCAACTGGATGCCTCCGATTTTGCAGTTGGAGGTTATCTTTTTCAGCTTGACGACGCAGGTAACGAGAGCGTCGTGGCTTTTACCGGAAGAAAACTACGAGCTGAGCTTATTTACCCAACACGAGAAAAAGAGTTATTAGCAGCACTCCACGCGATGCGAGCGTGGAAGGTATACTTAATCGGTCGTCCATTTTTCATTAATACCGATCACCGCACTATCGAAGGTATTTTACAACAGCAAACTTGTTCGCAAAGGCTTGCGCGGTGGCTCAATGAGCTAGCTCTTTTTCAACCCCAATTTAAGTGGATTCCAGGATCTACCAACATTATAGCTGACACGTTATCACGAAATCCAACCTGAAATGACGGTACCAGTCGAGCGTGTAGTCTTTCAGCACAATAAAGTCTATTACAGGTCAAGAACCGGCAGAAGCAGAAACTCTATTTGCACAATCAGCTTCAACGTTACTGAACATTACGGCAGAATGCAGTCGCCTTTATGAATCAGACAAATATTTTGGCCCAATATGGCGTTCGCTAACGGAGACAGCAACAAGACCACGCAAGTTTCAACGTTTTGAGCTGACTAAGGGTTTACTCTACTTCTGAATCCGTCCTGGTGCTCCAGCTCGCTTGTGTGTACCAGCGAATAACACGCTACAAAATTTGATTTTACATGAGGAACACAGCACGCCTACACGCGGTCATCCCGGACAAGCGAAAACACAATTACTCATTGCAACCAAGTATTATTGGCCGGGTATGATAAAGAGCGTTCGGGCGTACATCGAAAGTTGCGAGATGTGCCAAAGAAATAAGGACATACGCGGCAAGCCAACAGGACATCTGCATCCCCTAGAGATCCCAGAACAACGTTGGAAAGACATCAGCATGGATTTTATGACGCAATTACCTCGGACAAACAGCAAGTTTGATGCGATTCGTGTTATAGTGGACCGGCTCACGAAGTGAGCACACTTTCTACCAACCACGTCGAACGCGACCGCGAAAAAGACAGCCACACTATTTTCCGCTTTTACCAACGTCTCCATGTCCTTCCTAACTTCATTACTTCCGATCGAGACTCAAAATGTACGTCTAAACTTTGAAAACATATCATGGAAATACAGGGCACAGCACTTCACATCAGTACGGCGTTCAAGCCGTTCACGGATGGACAGTCCAAAGTCACGAACAAGGTTCTGGCGGAATATCTTCGGCACTTTATTGACCCACATCACAATAATTGGGACGAGCTCCTTCCTCTGGCAGAATTCGCCTATAATTCAAGAAACCACGAGTCAATTGGAATGTCTCCATTCATGGCAGACTTAGGTTACGAACCTCACTCGGTGGCCGATTGCATTATTCCTACGTCAACTCCGCCTCAACGCCCAGCGTCAACATTTATTGAACACCAGCAGGCAATTCTGGGTCAAGCACGCGACGCTATCGCAGCAGCTCAGACAAATTGGCAGAAAAATCACGACAAGAATCGACCACACGCAACTTACAAGGTTGGCGACGACGTGCTCCTCAATACTCGCAATCTGGATATAGACCATCTCGGCACGGACGGAGCTCGAAATTTGCTGCAAGATTTATCGGTCCTTATCGCGTGATAGATATAACAGGCCCCGACCGCTACAAACTCGAATTACCGCCGGGCATTCGATTATTTTCTGAATTTCATGTCTCCTTGCTACGTCCGTACCATTTCGATCCATCTACAAGCCGTATCAATCGAATCCAGCCGTTAATTACTGCGGATGGCTCAATTGGACACCTAGTGAAATCAATCACAAGCACAGGAAGCGCAAGGCTAAAACAGAATACCTTGTGCAGTGGCAGGACTCGACTGTAAAACCATCGTGGGAACCACTGAACAACCTGCGGCAAGTCATTAGTCTTATTCGTCGATATATTAACACACTTTCACAAACTCGCGCTACTGCGCGTCTACGGGAGGAACTGTGACGATGCCAGTTCAGCTCGCAGGCGTGAAGCCTATAGCAGCAGCGTCCGTTTTGCAACGACCTGCGAACGTGCACAATCACGGCAACTAATCTCCCTCTCCAGCCTAGGTAACGGACGTAGCTCGTAGCACACATTTCACTTCATTAATTTCGAATTCAGTCTTCATTTCACCGCTTCGAGCATAAGTCCTCTTCCGAACTCCGTTCGTCTACAGATCACGTGACACACATCTACCTTTCCCTGTTTCTACGAAAGCAAGGAGACTTGGTGCGTAACCGAGAGCAATCCCTGAGCGTACGAATGTAGCGTTCTAAAGGATTGTTCGTCTGGTTGGTTAGATCAATCCCCGCCGCCTGCA
This sequence comes from Phytophthora infestans T30-4, assembly GCF_000142945.1. Classification (NCBI taxonomy): domain Eukaryota; phylum Oomycota; class Peronosporomycetes; order Peronosporales; family Peronosporaceae; genus Phytophthora; species Phytophthora infestans. The sequence continues at coordinate 1,246,318 of NW_003303714.1, read as the reverse complement.
TGCTGATGACGTTCCAGGGATCAAGACCGTAGCTGTTCATCCAGATGTTTTTGAAGTAGCGCCAAAATGTATCCCACTTGGTCTTGGCTCTCGTTTCGCCCACCGTTTTCTAGCGTCGATTAATTCTGTCGTCTATGGGCACACCACAAGGTACGACATTATCCCAATTTCGCTTAAGGTAATCCACAAAGGAGCGAACTTCAGCATCGTGATACAGGCTGCAACTTTCTAAATTTTGAGCACACAACAACGAAACTTTTAATTTGTATTTCAAAGTGAGCGAGACGAAGATTAATTCGATTACCATTTGGCTCATGTCGTCAAGAAACATCCGTCCAGCATTTGCAGGCTGATCGCCAAATTGCCTCATCCATTTCTTCAAACGTTTGTCACTGTTACTTGGCCCTTCTTTGGCCTCGCGCGTCTTTTGCTTCCTGACAAGATTTTGTTCGTCTAGGGAGGTTGGGTTGCAATTTGAGTGCTTAGTGATATATTTTATGATGCTGGTTTTTTTTGCACCAGCTTTTCTCAGAACATCAGCTGTTTGCAAGGCAGCATCGTCTAGTTCCAGACGATTAGACGAGTGTACGCGAAATGAATGAGCAGAAAGGCGGCAGTTGTGCTCCATTTGGCACTTCGTGATTATGATTGCAAACGTCTTCGTCAACGACCTGGCCACAAGCGTTTATCTGCAAATACAACAGATCAGTGACGTCATATCAAAAGATAATAAAGCAACTCAGACTGAGTCCGACCGGTCCCGATAAGAATCCGACTAGATATGACTGGGTCCTTGAACCCAACTGAACCCATCAGGACCTGACTGGGCCTGGCCATACCTGCACCAAAGCTTCCCTTCGCACGAACCTCCTGCCCTGGCCGTTTGATCGAAGCTTGGGACTTGTACTAGCCGTGGTGCGTGCAGCAAACTCTATGTTATACTGAATATAGCTGTGAGGGATCTTGACCGCCTTCGACTGTTTCTTGTCAATTCGAGCTTTGCGCTCAGTCGCTGTAGTATTGGAACGAGACTTAAACGCCTAAAGCACGGATAAAGCCACAACATAGTGCATTTTGCAGATGCATGAGCCAATAAAAGATACAATTCGAATATACCAAATCGTTTGGCTATTGTACCTGGCATATCTGGGCCTCGTATGCAGGCATGTAGAACTCGAAGGCCTCCCCAGAAAAAAACTGCATCTGCCGCGGCGAAGGGCGACCACATTATACGACCCTCTGCTCTCGCTGCTAGTTGACTCCAGCGCTTCTCCGCTACTCGCACCCTCTGTTGCCCCCCCCTCTCCGTAGATTGATTGGCCTTCATCAAAGGCTTCGAAGGCGGGGCTGACTGCCAGACATCGTCTTGGGAGACATCCGACGCAACGACTATCTTCGACATCACACACAGCCAGAGGGCACTTATTTGTAACGCGCTCTTGTAGGTCCATAATTCTCCCCCGCTCGGACCGTTGGTTTTGATTTGTGGCTGCCACGGATATACGTGTTGAGACACATTATACACCGCCCGGATTCGGGGGGGGGGGGGGCGACAATCGGGTAGGATAAATTGATTTGTTGACCCAGTCGGGATAAATTCTAACCTTCTTTTCAAAATGCCATTGATCAATGCGATTATCGCATCGCCATCTGCATCGGACGACCTTTCCACTGAACAAGATAGCAGCGGTGCGGTGATTCCCCTTCGACATCAAGCAAGCGTGTAATTCCAGCCGAGATCGCATAATCCCAAGGAGCATCCGGATTATAGTGGTTGCGATGGTTCGTGGTTGGATGTCTCTCCGGAGCTTTGGGAAGCAAAAAGGGATGCCGGTCCGACGTCTCATCGCCACGACGAAGCCGAGCGCGCTTCGTCCGTTGGGTGTCCTCCTCATCTCCGTCGCTAAACAATCCAACCTCTTGAAGAGGAACATCCTCAGCTGCAACGCTATCATCACTAGCATCATCGGCCGCAGCATAACCACCAACGTCATCTCCACACAACCCTTCAAACGTGACCTCGTAGATGAGTTGCTGGAGCACGGTGGGCGGCAACGACGCAGAGGCGTCGTGAGGCGTAGCCGAAGAGGAGCCAACAGGAGACGTAGACGAACGGGGAGGCACAAGACTTGAGCCAGGAGCTTCGGCAGCCGCGTCGCTTGGGAATGGAGCAACAGGAGCCCGTACAGGCGACAAGAGGGCAACAGGAGCCCATACAGGCGACGAGGAAACAACAGGAGCCCGTACAGGCGACGAGGGAGCAATAGACGACCGTACGGGTGACAGCGGGGTTACAGCACCAGCAGGAGCATTGACCATGGCAGCTGGAACTGCAGCAGGAGCAGGCGGCGGCGGCGAGCGAGGTGAGGGAGCGGCGGAAGGCGAGCTAGTAGCGGCAGCAGCAGACGCAGTAGGCACAGCCATCCCCCAGGACGGACCTATCTAAGCCCCAAGTAAACAGGCCCGCACAAGGCAGGCGTGGGTAAACGCGGGGTCGGACTAATTCGACGGGGAACGGCACCTCTGGCCTTCAGCGCAATTTCGGGAATGGCAAGACTGAGGGGACGCGCACGCCAGAGGGAGGGTGAGTGTATCAGATATGATAGGTGTAGAGTTGTAGCCAATCAGAGGCAGGCTCAGCTTAACATAGATTCAGTATGTAATACAGAAAGGCGGATGTAGGGCGGCCGTGGAACCTTCTAGAAGGTTTTATCCGCCTGAACTGCGGGGGCGGCACTTCTCGTTTCGCGCGCCCTCCCCCAAGCTAGCGTTTCCTGAAATATTGCCAGTGTCTCCCCATGGTTTTGTACATTGACATTTCCCGTATGAGTCTTCGTTTTGAGAACGGCAAGCTCCGCCTTATTCGCAGCATAGATAGTTGTACATAGTAATTGTCGATCGGATAGCTGGCGCCTATTGGTCGATCTCTTCTTACACGTCGTTCACCAACTTGTTCTTTCAGTGCAGGATCATACGGGAATGTCACCAAACACGCCGGCTGCTGGTCGTTATCAGCTGATGGAACGAGCGATCCCGTCGTAAATTCTCCATTGTAAGCGTCCTCGTATTGAGACAAGGTACAGCCTCCGCAACAAGCGAAATTCGAGCCGCTTTTATCATACAAATTACTGAAAGTAGCCATGTTGAGAGTTTTTTTTTCTGAAACAAAAATTCTAAATTTACTAAAAATATTAGGATTTAATAGAAGGATAAGAAAGCGACAAGCATGCTGCTGGAGCTCGCGGATGAATGTAAACAACACATTTGGGAGTTCATGGACGTACAGGAGCTTTGTCGAGTGGCGTGTGTGGCTCGTAACGCTGAACAGGGAGTTTGTTTAGGCCCAATATGGCAGAAACGCGCTCGCACACTGCTGTCCAAAGGCCAGGAAGCGCTGGACACCGACACAGGCGTGTTGAGCTGCCGGTTGCAACGCCACAATGCGAGTCGCAATCTCTTGACACGAGAGGAGGGACACTGTCAAAAGATAATAAACCGTCCAAGTGACGAGGACAAACTATCGGGAATGTATGACACATTCGACTGGAGACTTTGGAGTCGAGACACGCATTTGGTAACTTATGTAACAATTAGCTGGTAATGGTTGGTAACATCTCACTTATTGTTACATTATTTTCCAGACTCTTGGAAGATTTAGTTTTAGTAATACGCGCTTTGCTCAAGCGATGAGCTCTTTGCAAGACTTAAAAAGGGAACGATCTCAGCTTAAAGAGGCGATGCAGAGTGTCAAAGCCTCTTCTCATGCAGACAAACGCACGCGTCGACTTCAGATGAATTGTGTCAAGTGGATGAATCGAACGCACAGACGACAAGCTGCAGCGTCGCAGTCGATACAAGCGCAGAATGCCGCGCTGTCAAAGGCGGAGCTGGCTTCGAGACTGCAACAAGTGGAAAATATGATCCAAACGACGGCGCAGGAACAATTCGGACTGCGAAAACGAGCGATGAAAAGTTTGCACAAATTTAACACGCAACTGGCTACTGGATCGAACCTATTTTATGATTTAGGTGCCTTACAACTCGTCGCTTAAACATTTGTTTTTTTTTTAAATAAAAAGTTTTTTTTTAACTTAGAGGTTATTACCAAAGCTTGGTAGGTTCGGCAACGTGATTTCTGTACGCTCCTACGTTGCAGACCTTGACATTTGCTAGTGCTTGACGCGCATACTCACTCGAGTTTAACCCAGCATTCTTTAAAAAAAAAAGAGTAAGCAGAGACATCCAAGGTCTACAATGTAGCAATAACATACCCGTAGAGCAATGCCCAGTTTGAATCTTGCGTTCTTGAATAGCGTCTCACAGTCGTATCCATGACTCGGAAACAATCCCGTTTCCTATTACAGTAACAAAGATGAGTACACTAGCGACGAAAAGGGGAAGGCCAACTTCGTACAGTAATTGGAAGACCTTCCTGGGTAGCTTCGACGTTAGCACGGAAGGCAGCAGTCTCCTGTCGAGTGCGTTCCGGGTCTGGCTACAGTGACACAAAGAAAAAATATATGCGATAACAGTAAAAAAAATACTTTTTCAAATATTCGTACTGTTATGTTGGCGACGATCTGAGCGTAAGGTGTTGTCTCCTTCAACTCGTTCAGCCTGGCCAATCGCTGTTCTTCCAAACGAGCTTGATCAAGTTCTTGATGTTTCAACTCGTCCATTTTGCGCTACAACAATCCAAATGAGTATAAAACTTTTTCAAGTACTAAAAAAAAATAATACAACCCATACGAACCTGGAGTTCGTCGTGTCGGTACTGCACTCTTTCAGCATTAACGACACTTTGAAGCGCTCGTTCTCGTTCTCGTCGTTGCTCTTCTTCCATCGTACGGTTCTCCTCGGCTATTTTCTGCAGTATTTTCCCTTTTTTATACTCGTCGACAGCATACTTCTGTTGATCATGTCTTCGTTGCCATTGCACTTCTCCCTCACGCTGTCTCTGAGTTTCTAGTAATTGTTCAATCTCCCGTTGCTGTCGTTCTATCCGTTCTTTGGCTTCTTTCGTCTCGCGCCACTGAGAAACCTGTTGGTGCCGTTGTTCGCATTGCTGCTGCATCTCACTCAGCTCTTGCAGCCTCCGTACTCGCTCTTTCTCTTGCTCAGCAGATAAACGAAATCTGCAACTGGCTTTACTCTGAAGCTCGTCCACTTTCCGTTTAAATGCCCGTTGTCGATCCTTCCGTTTCTCTTGAAAGAAGCGAAGATGCTGATGGAATTTCACGTGTTTCTTTATCTCCAAGAGAGGGACAGTGGGCAGTACTAACGCGAGTTGATCGTACAATAATAAACTATTTTTACCAGCTCCTTGTTTCTTCTCATAGCTGCGAAGAACGGTGAGAAATAGCTCTTCCTCTGCTTCATTCCACCCACCACTTCTGGACGATGCAGCTTCAATGTTACCAGCTGCGTCACTAGCAGATGCAGCGCTGACGAATTCTCTCCCGTCTTCTGCAAGATCTTGTTCAAGCTGGTCGAAAACCTTTTGAAATGCTTGGTATATCTCAAGTCTCAGCATCTCGTCAGCGCACTCGTTCGCTCCTGCTGCGTCGAGCATTGCAGCGATTCTCTGCTCTTGACTCTGCTGTTTATCTCCACTTACTACTGAGGCACCGCTCCGTAGGGTATCTAATACCTTACGATAGCAAGCATCGAACTCTCGCTCGCACGACTGTACTTTTTCTTCCAACGTAGCTTCAATCATTTGACGCCCGATGACAGCGTCGTAGATCAGCTGGCGTACATTGACCTATAATAACGTTACAATAAATGAGAATTTACTAAACCGGAGGCCCAAGCTCGGCAATACCTGCATTTCCTTCGATAAGCTCCGGGGTTTCTCCTCAGAGAGGCAGTTGTTACCGTGTTCTTGAGTAAAAGCGGACAGGAACTGCTTTAAAGCTGCTCTCTACAGTAGTTAATCATACAGGTCAGGAACAACCCCGGTATTATCTTGTCAACAATGGAGACAGCGTTGTACCTGCTCCCGTTCTGATGCCACTTGGTTGATTAACGCAACGCGGTTGAGTTGTTCTGTCCGAATGAGGTCTTCCAATTCCGCAGCGTAAATTGTGCTGGTAGATATGGACGCAGACACGGGACTTTTGCCACTGTCATCGTCGACGTCCCGTTGGTTATCACCACCAGAACGGGGCGTAATAACGTTATTTGTGCTTGACTCTCGTGCTGTACTCGCCTCATTGTACATGCGCAGCAGCAACGATTCGAGATCCTTGGAGCAGTTCTGTAGCATCGAGCTTTGTTAAATACAAGTCGAACTACATGGCAAGTACAGTTCCTCCCACACCTCTTCTAACTTTTTCAGGTGGCTGTGTTCCTGAAGCCATTCGAACTGCGTAATATTGTGCGTTAATAAATGACATTTCTTCTGTTCTGTTCGTTATTTGTCGCACCTTTAGAGTGTTTGTTTTCGTTGTCTGCTTTTGGTTCTTTGACGTCTTTTTCATTTGACGAATGGTCTATTGAGTGCAAAATGTGTTAGGCATGTTGAGTTAAGATAGTACGTCGATGGATTTACCTTGAGGACATCGTCACCTTGAGCTTGCAACTGTGCGGTCATTTGAAGCTGCTGATCTATTGTCAGTCCTGCGGTCGAGCGAAACACCTTCTTACGCGCAGAAGCTAGTGCGTAAGTTAACATCAGCCCAGTCCATCGCTTAACGAAAGCAAGCGGATCCCCACGAACGCATTGATGCCGCCGATCTTGCTGCAGTCGCCATGCTAATTTTTTCTTCAACCTTAAATGCCACTGCTATATATAGTGTTTTTGTGCTTGGCCAAACGCCCACGAATGTACCAAAAATTAACCAGGTCATCAATTCCACACCACGTACCGCATCGCCCCTGTCCTAAGCGAACGCCCCTGCTCGACGTTTACGGGTAAGATTACTAGCACATCTCATAGTTATTGCTAAAAGTAAAAATAGCCCTTAGCTGATCCAGTTAACCCCTTGGTTCCCGACGTCGTAACTTACGACATGACTCTTTTTTTATGTCGTAACTTACGACATAATTGGAATAACATTAGAAAATGGCTCAAAAATGGAAATCCTTGACTTTAATCAAGTCATTTGAAATCGATAAAGTTCAACCGGTAAGTGAGAAAAATCCAAAAACGAGCCAGGGATCAGGGACGCGCGGAAAAGATGGGATACGCGGGAAAGTATCCAGTTGCCACTCAGTGGCCCACAGCCCATTACAGAATTTGCTCGATGGCTCGCATCCGGCCTGGAAAACGAACCAAAACAGCCGCCGTTGCTGCGGTGGCGCGCAACATTGACTTTGGCCACTTTTGGCGACAACTTCGAGCTGTGGGATGGAAGTACAAGCGACCAACCGGGATACAAACTAAAGGGAAGTACGTAAGTGCAGATGGTTCAAAGGTGTTAGTTGGAGAGGAGGCTGTGGTGGCGTATGCATTAGAGACAGGAATATTGGATGAGCCGGAGAGCGCAGAGGAAGCCAACGCTGCAGACGATGAGGTCGCTGTTGACGTAGTAGCCGACGATGACGAGAGCGCCGCTGCCTCTGCTACTGAAGACGCCGTCACTTCCAGTAAATACGCCGCCGATAATTGTTTAGAGGACGTACGTGCGTCGCAGATCGACACAAGTGCTGAGCTGTCACAGCAAACCATGAATGATCTGTTTGGCACCCCAAGCAGCTGCAATAGCTCTGAAGTCGAGCTTTCACAGGCAGCAGTTACTCGGGCTTTTAATTTGTCGCCCGGAGAGCTTCGAGACGCAGCGACAAACCTGCAGTTTCTGTCATCTGGACCCGAGAGTGACGCTCAGTCGGATGTTGGCGCTGCTTCCCCGCCTGACAGTCCAGTGCCCGCACAGCCTATAGCTGTGCCGACCGCCCTACCTGTCACTGTGCCCGTCGCCCAACCTACACGTGAGCCTGACGCCCAACCCGTACGCAAGCACGCTTCCCAACCTGTTCGTGTGCCAGCTACGCCGACCTGTCCTGTCCTACGCCCCCGTCATCCTGTCAAGAAGGATGTAAATTTTGTGACTGACGACAAAGACCTGAGTGACTACGAGAGCTTTAGCTCTGGAGACAGTGATGACGACATTGAAGAAGACAATGATGACGATGATGGCAATGATTGTGAAGTACCTGAAGAATTGGATGAGCTATCAGAAGATGACGCTGTGCCAATGGACGCAGCGTTCATTGACTCACTTCAAGTAGGCAGTGATGCCCTCAACAGTCAAGCCAAGCAGCAACGTGAGGACGCGTTACGTTCAATGGAGTGGTCTCCAGTCACTCACGAGTTTGAGGAGGGTGTCGAAGCGTACTCTGGTCTGAATATGGAAGAGGCACGACCGGTCGCTGAGCTACTAAACGTTTGCCACTCTCCACTACTTACATTCTTTTACTTTATGCCCAAGTCGCTATGGGTCAAGATAGCTGCAGAGACGAATCGGTATGGTCTTCAGCAAGTCACCAGACGTGCAGAAAGAATTCATGCAAAGCAACACGATCGGAGAAAGGAGACGGTTAAGCAGATTAGTCGGCGTTTGAAGGAAAAGCCGGGATACGAGACGCACGAGATCTTACACGTGATAGGTCTCCTGATTGCGCGCATGCTCTGCCCGCAAAAGCGACGTTTTGCCGCTCACTGGTCGATGGTGGAGGATGGGGCCGTTCCTGCAGGTAATTTTGGAAGGTTCATGGGCCGGAATCGATGTCAAGACATGTTGCGCGACTTGCACTTTGTGGACAACGAGGCGGAGCGTACGCGAGACAGGCTCTGGAAGTTGCGAATGGTAGTCGAGCCAATGCAGAATCGTTTCTTGATTGCGTGGACCCTCCCGGCAGTGTTCGCTTTTGACGAGGGTGTTCTGCCTTCTACTTCTAAAAGAAACACGACTAGAATGTTCATGCCCGATAAGCCTCATCGGTATGGCTCGAAAATGTTTATGGTGTGTGATTCAAGGACCGCGTACTGCCACAGGTTTGGGTTTTTTTACTTACGTCGTAAGTTATGACATTAGATTGGTTTCTCACCAATTATGTCGTATGTTACTAGATTTGAGCTGTATGCGGGCAAAAGAAGAGATGGAGAGCATTCAGCATTTGACCATAAGACCGGTGCGGCTGCAGTCGTTAGAAATTTGAAGACATTGCTTGGTCCCAACACCCGGCTTCCATGGCACGCAGTAGCTATCGACCGCTTCTATTCGTCAATTCTACTTGCTATCGAGCTACTGGGCATGCAAGTGTACGTGATAGGCACGATAATGACCAACCGGCTTGGATATGATGCAAATGTCAAAGAGAAACGCAAGTCACGTCCAGCAAGCGTTCCCCGAGGCATGTTCACGTTTTCTCGTTCTGTCGCCATTCCAAATATGGTTGCATTTCACTGGTGGGACCGGAAACCTGTGCATTACCTGTGCACAGGCTCGGCAATGACAGAGACGACTATTACACGAAACGTCAAGCGCGTTGGTACAATTACCGTGCCCTGCCCGGCGGCTGTAACCGACTATCAACGTTGGATGGGCGGAGTTGATGTGCATGATCAACTCCGCCTACAAAAGTACTCTTTGCAGAAGTCTACGAAGTTCAAGAAATACTACAAAAGCCTTTTTTTAGGCTTCGTGGATTTGGCACTTGTAAATGCGTTTATTTCGCACAAAGAGGCTGCACGTATCGCTGGAACGCCGGTGATGAAGCGAGGAGAATGGTTCGGAGTCCTGCAAAACCAATTACTGCAGCTGAAAGTGGAGGACTTCGCTGGTATTGTTGCAACACCGACACCTAGCAGCCAGAAGCGAAAGCGCCCCCAACTACGTCTGACACATGCTGTCGAGCAGGCCGACGACTGGGTGACCGTTACGGGCATTCAGAAGCGTCGCCAGCGATCTTGCAAGGTGTGTGCCCTGTTGCGCACGGATCGAAAGAAGAAGTCGTTTGCTACAACTTACTTTTGCGAACGCTGTTCTATTGACGATGCAAAGTGCTGGCTGTGCAGCAAGATACGACGTCAGTACAAGGGTGTAGCTAAAACGTGCTTTGAGATCTGGCACGACGACTTCGACTGCGGCCAAAACATTCCTGCAACACTAGGAAAGAGAGTTGTCTTGCGACGCCCGGGGAAGAAGGCAGGTGTGCACAAGAAGACCCGTCGAGAGTTGCGACTTCGTGAAGATGAGGAAGACGGCGGTGATGAACATGAGAGTGAACAAGAGTAGGCTTGCCAGCGTGACATCAAAAGAGTGTGGGCGCTTGTCATGTCGTAATACACATTTCCTTGAGCATCTGTACTTTTTGTTCTGTCTATTCTACTGATCTGGATTCATAAAACAGCTCTGTGCACCACTTTTCCCCGATGTGCAGCAGATCTTCCCGCTGTACTTTCTAATGTGGGGCAACTTACGACATACAGTGTTTTCTGCTAGCTACTAAGAAGTATAACTTACGACTTCTGAGAGAGCAACCTGTCAAAAACTTATACACCTATACGCACGTCGAACATATGCCACATACAAACAAGTAATGACATGGACATGTCGTAAGTTACGACATTATTTATCTCGTTTTCGATACATTTCGCCGGGAACCAAGGGGTTAAATACATGTATTCCGTTTGTAAATGACCTGTCTCCACTACCTCCAAAGTGGCCCACCGCTGAGGGCTGCTAATAACATTTCGGTCGAACAGCTCTACCTATTTGTACGCTGTCGCTCTTCCTATTGCCTCCTTATCAGCCCCTCCTACAAGTATAATAAGCTCACATTAACGCACAGCCATCTGTTTTAAATAAAGCGCTGCTATTGGTCATAATCAACGCTCGCTAAGGACAGGAAAAAAATAATGGTGCTCGAGTGTTTTTTGTCGTGGGTTTGCATTCATTATTACTCCAGCATTGCTCCTAAACGATATTTTTATCGTTCGAAGGAGCTTCAATAAATTCCGAGAAGCGCGGGCTCACAGTGAAGATTCCTTCTCGCAGGAAACGATCGATCTGATTTTCAGTGAAGGCGCACTACTGTCACTACCGGTAGTTATGGATATTTGTGTTCGGCGTCCCCAGCTCCAATGGCTGAGTGCGTATTCATTGTTCCGATTTGTCAGTGACGAACCCCGTCACTATTGGCGGACGCGAATTCTTTTCTTCACTGGAAAGTGACAGTGGGCCGATTTGATGAGGTTGTTAAAACGATAATTCCTGAAGAAATAGCGAATATTTTGCTGCAGGTTCGTTTAACGGGTATGTTCTTGGTTGTGCGCGACCCTGCTGCATCCGAGAAAAGCCCAAGAAAAGAAAACTATCATTTCCAAAGATGAGCAAGTCGAAACCGTGCAATCCACGGCGCTTGCACGAGTTCAGTCAGTCAACTTCAGCGAGACACCCGGCCCAGCGAGTCCCCCCCACTGTATATCGACAGCATTTTTCTATCAGCAAGTACAGTCTGGATGGAGTCGCTGGACAAGGAATCGACGCGGTACATGATGCAAAATGGCGACGAGTGGGGTGGTACGACGTTTGTGCTAGTGCTTCCGAAGCTGGTACGTGTTTCATGGATGCGTTCCGCTGCGCACTGTACCATCTTGGTCGGCCCAATCTGGTTACCATGGAGATGTGAGATGAGTATGTGAAAACTCGTCCCGAGGCGATTGCGTTTGGCGTATCTCGCGAAGACGTCACGGAGTTCTGGAAAACGCTTCAGCACCAAAGTGTTTCGCTGGACTAAGGCATCATGCTTCCCAATATTCTTCATGAATCCATCGGGAGTGTTGCGACTCTGAAACACTTTTTTGAAGCCTTGGTTCCGGGTGAGCGCGGGCCAGGATGACATCGGTCACTGTTTCGTCGTGGTGAAGACTGGTCCCAATGCTCGCCTGGTCGTGCTTGGTGGGTACTCGGCTGACCACGATCCACCGATGGAAGTGTCTCCTCTCTCAAACTACCTTTGGATTGAGAGTGGAAAGTGGATTAGTCGTGTTCAGCTTCAACTTTGGTACGTGTGTCGCCACCGCAAACCCACTTCGAAGACGGCGCGTAACCGGAAGAGTCGCTTGATGCAGCAGTAGCTTCAACTTGGAGGGAATGTAGTACGGGAATACATGTAGGCCTTTGTTAAATTGATTTTACTTCATTTTCTCTTTCGTTTCTTGTGCCTTGCAGTCGCAAACCCTACGATTAGATCTGGGACTTGTGACAAGTTTTCAACCGGTTTCCAGGTCTGCTTCTCTTCTCCCACCCACTCCACAAGGAATTGGGTTCGTCGCTTGTGTGTCCTCTTCTTCACCAAGCGTTTGACGATCTGGCCGATACTTCCATCCGCCAGTACAACCTCGTTGGGCCGTGACAAGCGTGGCGGCGTTGTACGGCTCCAGCGAACCCGTATTGAATACTGGGTGAAGCTTGTTGCCAGCTTGAATGTTGAGTTCGTAAGCATGGCTGTGTATCTTCCGCACAACAGAGTAAGGTCCAATCCACTTCGGACCGAGCTTAGTGGATGCTGGCAGACCGGTGTGCTTGGGGTCCAAGTGTTTGGTGCTTAAGTACACACGGTCGCCAACCTCAAAGACTTGTTCTTGTCGGTTCTTGTCGTAGACATCACGCATTCGCTCTTGCGTTTGAGCAAGTGTTTCACGGCAGCTAAAAAGAATAGCTGCTTGGCGCTCGTGAAACTCAGTGCTACGACGACTCTTTGCAACCGCATCGAGTTGCTTCGCTGCAAGCTGTAGCGGATTCAACGGGATATACCCTAGATCTGCCTCGAACGGTGCGAGCTTAGTACTGGAGTTCACCGTTGAGCTGATAGCAAACTCAGCGCTCGCTAAGTGACTGTCCCAGTCGTCTTGACGTGGACTGACGAAGCATCGCAGATACTCTTCGAGCGTTCGATTCATTCGCTCAGTTTGTCCGTCGCCTTGGGCCCGCTGTGCTACTGTCATGCTGAGTGACGTGACGATAGACTTGAAGACGTGTTGCCACCACAGAGAATTTTCGCAACTATCTCGGTCGGATACAATATTCGTCGGCATACCGTGAAATTTCCAAATGTTGTCGATGAAGAGACGGGCAACGCCTTCGGCTGTTACCTTCTTCGTTGTCGGCACAAAGTGGCATCTCTTGGTCAGTCGGTCGACGACGACCCAAATCGAATCAACGTCACGCTTCGTTCTAGGCAAATCTGTTACGAAGTCCATGGAGATCGATCTCCAGCGCTCATCGGGAATACTCAATGGTTCGAGTAAACCAGGAGGCTTTGTCAGCCTTGGCTTGTTTCGTCGACATGGGTTCGCAGTCAGCAATAAACGTTTGGATCGACTTGAGCATCTTGGACCAGTACCAGCGTCGTACTAACGTCAAGTACGTTCGCTCGGTACCAGGATGGCCACTGTAGTTGGTGTCATGACTCTCCTTGATTATCGATTGGTCTCAACTTCACATCGTTGGGACAGCGATTCGAGGATGGTCATCCCCCGGATACGCTATTCAGCAAGCCGTTTGCCTCCGAATAGTACCGGTATAGCTTGTGGTGCTGGTGTTTTTCCTTCGACTTTGAGATGCTTGTACGTCGCTGGATTGCTGCCCGGATTGTCTGGACATCTCGATCTTTGACGTAAGCACCCTTGATTCTCTTCAGCAGCTCTGAATCTGTAGACACTTGACTAAGAGCAAGTCTGAAGGAAGTGTCGTTGAAGCTGGACACACGCAGGTCATGGAAATACTTCGTATCTGGCTGCAAGTCAGGTCTGCTGCTCAATGCATCCGCGATTCCGTTCTTCGCACCTGGAAGATACGAGAACGTGGGTTGGTACTCAGCTAGAATGTCGTACCACCTAGCCAATCGGCGGTTCGCCATCTTCTGTGTGAACAACCCTTCGAGACTTTTGTGGTCCGTCTCGACGATCGGTGGTTTGTCCCAGCAGTAAATTCGAAAAGCTGCTAACGCGTGTACGATAGCAAGTAGCTCCTGCTGCTGTGTTGGATAGTTGAGCTCCGCGGATTTCATCTTTCGACTGGTATACGCGATGGGTCGCTCAACTCCGTCCACGACTTGGAATAATACTCCACCAACAGCGAATTTGCTTGCATCAGTGCGCAGATGCATGGACTGGCTGAAGTTAGGGAGGTGCAACACTGAAGGATTTCACAGTCGCCTCTTCAGCTCCTTGAAATTCTTCAACTGCTCATCATTGAATTGGATCTTCGCGTTCCTCTAGTTCTTCTTCTTCAAGAGAGTGAACATTGTTGCAGTAAATGCTGCGAAGTCTGGACAAAATCGTTGGACGTAACCAGTCAACCCAAGGAAGCTGTGAAGTTCCTCTTGTGTTCGTGGTACTGGCCAGTCCTTGATGGTTTGTACCTTGTCCGGATCCATCCGTACACCGTTGCGTCCTACGAAGTCCCCAAGACGCGGAATCTCGTCGGCACAGAAGACATACTTGGCAAGCTTGACGTACAACTTGTTGTCACGCAGGATATTTAATGTCTTGCGCAACGCCTTCAAGTGGTCGTCAATGCTCTGAGACTTCGTGAAAACGTAGATGTCATCATAAAACGACTTGGTGTTTTCCAAACCTCGGAACAGCTTTGACGTTTAACGATGCATCGTCGCTGGCGCATTACAGACTCCCATGAGCAGAACAAGATACTCCCAGAGTCCGTTTGGCGCTTGAAATGCTGTGAACTTGATATCCTCTTCACGCATACGTACTTGATAGTACGCGGACATCAAATCCATAGTGGAAAACCAGTACGCTCCGGACATCGCGTCAAGAATGTCCTCCTTCCTCGTCATTGGGATACTTTGGCGTACAGTGTTGGAGTTCAAGTACCGGTAGTCGTGTACAATCCTCCAGCCAACTGGTTTTCGTACACAGAAGGTTGGAGCAGCATGTGGACTGATGCTTGGACGGATGAGCTTCTTCTTCACCATGTCTACAACCCAACGCACAATCTCGCGTTGCTGCTCTGGCGATTGGCGCCACTGCTGCCGATACATTGCAAGATTCGAATCCTCCACGTCAATCCTATGCTCAATCTCGCATTTCTCGGGTAAACCTTCCGGGAGTTCAGGACGGAACACATTGTCCATATACTCCATGAGTAACTGATACGCGGGACTCCCCTTGAAGCTATCCCAGTCCATATCCAGATACCGTTGTGTTTTCGCACGTCCGACGTTGTCGAGTTGATCTTGCCGTTGCAGTGAGCGAGCAACTTGCTTGATCGTCACGTTCGTCAGAATCAACATAAAGTCAGGTTCATTGATCGACTTGGTCTTGATTCTCAGGAACTTTCGTAGTTTCTTGCGAGTGATGAACTTCGTCTGGACACCAGCTTCGTCAACGACACCCATCGTGAACATATTTTCCACGACAGTGCCTCTGTCCCCAGTACTGCTGCCATCTCCAGCCTCTCGTACAGTACCACCGAGTTTCGACAATTCCAAGTTGTCCTTCACCGCCGAGCGCTTGCCGGCTGACGCGTCTCCTGGTTGTTCGCAAACAACTCTTGGGCTCTCTTTCTGCGTTTCGTCGCAAAACGTTTCAGCCGCGGACTTCACATCCATTTCCAGCGCGGCACCTCGACAGGAATCGGGTCTTTTTGCCGATAGGCCTTTCGCCTTGACAGATCTCCGAAGCCCGGAGGCAATCACCGGTCCGCCTTCCTCGATCGGTCCACTGGTTTCCCCTGTTCGCTTTCAATGCAGAGCCTTCACTTGCGTTCCTTCGATACATCGACCTCTCCAGTCGATCTGCGGTTGCGTATTCTCGGAAAATAG
This sequence comes from Phytophthora infestans T30-4, assembly GCF_000142945.1. Lineage (NCBI taxonomy): Eukaryota > Oomycota > Peronosporomycetes > Peronosporales > Peronosporaceae > Phytophthora > Phytophthora infestans. The sequence goes on along the minus strand of NW_003303714.1, from coordinate 1,230,523 downwards.
GATTCTAAGGATGTAGTCGAATTCGTCGGGTATGGCGTAGACGACAGCGATACACTTGTATGCCTCGCCCAACCCAGACACCATGATTTCGAGGGGAAGTACCTCCAGTTCCATCTCGACAATCTGGTTGTCTCCAAGTTTCACACGAATGTTCTTACCATTGAACTTTGTGGCCTTGCGTCGATGTTTCTCGACCCACTGTCTGGACACGTAGATTGTGGTTGCTCCACAGTCCAACAGCATCTATTGGGTCGAAATGGTCGCGCCACTAACGATGATTTCCCCCTCTACGGAGAACAGTGGACGCGACTTGAAGACGAGAGGGTTTCGCTCAGAACGTTAAGGCTGACATTCTCAAACTTAACTGATCCGGCTACGTTCTCCACGACAGGACCCCTCATTCACTGACGTGGCTGCCCGTTTCCCTGCTTCTCTTGCTCCTTCTTCCAAAGGAAGCAGTTGGTCTTGATGTGGCCAGGTTCTTGCAGTGGAAACAGGTACGACCTGCGGCTCGTTTCGAGCTAGTCTTCGCCTTGAAACGCCCTTTACCACGGAGCGTTTTACCCTTGAACGACTTGTCGTGCCTCGGCACGTGATCAGTGGACGGCTTCCGCTTGTCTTGGCGAGTGCGGCGTTCGCGCCACTCGTCGACGAATTGTCTCACCTCATACTTGACAGCAAGGTCCATTGCGTCGCTCAGGGTCTCTGGGCTCTCGAGCTTGACTTAGCTACGCGTGCGCGGCTTGAGACCCGTTCGCGTAGTATAGTACTTGGTCAAGCACGCTCATTCCTTCAAGTCTGAAGATCAAGGCTGAATACTCGCCGTTGTAGGTCTCGATGTCCGCTGTCTGCTTGAGGCGTTGAAGCTTCTCGCGCAGGACAGACTGGTAATTCGACGCTTCGAAGTGTTGGAGCACATGCTCACGGAAAATTTTCCACGTGTGCTCCGCCGCTCGAGTTGTCGACGACCAGTGCAGGAACCATCCGGATGCCCGCTTTTCCATTGCCGATCCGGCGATTCCAGGAAGACGCGCGCTCGTGTCTTCGATTGGAATGTTGTTGATGCGGATGGCGTTCTCGATCAAGAACAGCCATTCGCGGACGTCTTCCCCCCTCTCGCCCGTGAGCTTGGGCAGATGGCTCGGCACTTTCGTGCGATCGGCCATCGCTTGGTTCAGCCGATCGATCTCGGCGCGTAGCTGGGCGATTGTTGGCAAGGGCTCCTCCTGGTCAGGTTGCTGGGGCCAACAAGTGCTACCAGTATTTCAGGAAACGCTAGCTTGGGGGAGGGCGCGCAAAACGAGAAGTGCCGCCCCCGCAGTTCAGGCGGATGGAGCCTTCTAGAACCTTCTAGAAGGTTCCACGGCCGCCCTACATCTGCCTTTCTGTAATACATACTGAATCTATGTTAAACTGAGCCTGCCTCTGATTGGCTGAAACTCTACACCTATCATATCTGATACATGGTATCTACCGTAGTTTTATCTGGAGCGGGACCGGGGGTGGGTGGGGGTCTACATACGTTCCGCATGAGTGATAATATGTATCACCGGTCTATTTTTAGGGTCGTCTGTGGGCCTGGTCCGCTTTGGGTCTTGTTGAATTTGGATCCGTATTGCGACTAGTCTAGTTCAAATTTGTCTAGCGTCAACTACCGAGGACATGGATGCGATGTCGATGGCAGATGTGCCTGACAGTACCCCGAAGGCGAGGCTTAGACACGCGATCGTGGAGTGCGGGCGAGAAAGAACCACAGATCATAAACCCAGAACTTTTGCGAAGGCCACCTACTGGTCTGAGAAACCCACTAGGGCCATGCATCGCAGAGCCTCCAGCAACTTTGCGGACAGCACTGTCAGACGAGTAGAGGTTGCTCCGAGGGGGGGGGGC
>NW_003303714.1:1227159-1228504 GCF_000142945.1 Phytophthora infestans T30-4 | reverse complement strand
TAAATTTAGTTTTCCTACCTTTGCTCTCTTAGCCGTAGTCCATGTAGGCTTAGGATAGAAATTAGCCAGAGTTGCCTGAACATCCTCACATTGGATGAAGTACCGTGCTACTTCTAACTTGTGGCGGTTGGTGAAGCTCGTTCTGCTGTGCTTGGCCTTCTTGCGCCATGCACCGGCCGTTTTTAGGGAAGTTTGTATGGAAACACTTGCTTTTTGTAATGAGGAAAATGGCCTTTTTTGTATCCTGTAGAATACAGGATACGAAAATTTATATTCTGTAGAATACAGGCGGCGGGGCTAGAGGGGTTAAGAAATTCTTCTTCTTACGAGCACGAATTTCTTCGCGATTCTTCTCATCATATTATCGCTGCTCAGCCAGTCGCATTTGACTTGTTTTTAGAAAGTACCGCTTTTATGCTGCTTTGATTCGCTCTTTGGTAAGTTCGTATTGTTCAGGTGAGTACGTCATCTTTGTATATTACTAACTTTATATTTATCAGGAATAAAATATTATAATAGAAGGTAAAGATCCGCATTCATTACTTGTTATGCCTACTTCGAAGCTTATTTCTAATCTACATATCGCTTGCACCCCCTGCGGTCTTACGGCGACCAGTATGCCACGCTTTTCAAACAACTCCGGCATTCTTTGCCGCATTAAGCTTGTCGCTTGCTCTCTGCAATGAGGCCTTGGCTCCACATTTTTGTCAGCCCCCTCCAAACTTGAAAATCACCCGAAAGTCCGACGACTACCGGAGCGAAGTGACCTAAATAAGGTAGCTTGTAAACTGAGTATATTTATAGTAAGGTTAAGTTTGGGTTTAATACAAACTATAAGTTACCTATAGAAATGCAATGTCGTTTGACCAATGGTTGGCTTTGAACGACCTTGGTACCTTGTACCAAATATCCCGGAGTATGACGTGTCATACACCTGAAGTGTGAAGTGTCACACTTCATGTAACCAGGGTACATTTAGGGCTACGTACCCCGTTACAAGTCGCGTAAGGACGTCTTCGTGAGGTTTTTGCTTGTCCTCCATCGCTGCTCTTTCTCACTGGTTGCTTTGCTGACCGAGAAATTACACGATGTGGTCAACACTTTTCAAGGTTCTTTAAATAAAGAGGGGACCTGTGAACTGCCGTTCACTGAGAGTTTGTATACTCTCGGAAGATAACTTCCTCTAGCGCAAGGTGCTGTGTGACCCCGTCACACTTGGTAGCACTCGTAGTCAATCCACGCCACCGCGGGTAGACTACCTGAACCTCTCCGAAGCTCGTTGCCATGGATAGGAACGACTTCTCCCATATGAACGACTCTCAGTTGAGTCGGTTCGGAAGATGGC
>NW_003303714.1:1213588-1215166 GCF_000142945.1 Phytophthora infestans T30-4 | reverse complement strand
TCATAAACATGCTGGGCTGAATGCTCTGTTGGCTTCGAAGCTGGTTGAATTGATGTTGCGTTTTGACGCTGAAATGCTCTTACTTGATGATAAAATGAAAGAGTCTGTAGACGACGGTGTTACTTCGCAGGTTTGATTGTCTTGTCCAAAATGTCGCGAGAGTGGAGATCGTGCGTTATCCCGCCAAGAAGAGTGCAACCTGCTCTTCTATAAAAAATCTCGAAGAAGCCGGAGACGCCAACTGTCAAGACGACCAAAGCTCCTGCCTCTAAGAAGTCAACGCCGTCCGCGTCGACCACGTCGTCCGCGACTAAGGCTCCTGCCTCCAAGAAGTCCACGCCGTCCCCGTCGACCAAGTCGCCCGCGTCCAAGTCGTCTGCGCCGTCCACGTCTGTGTCATGCAAGTCGTCCGCGACCAAGTCGTCCAAGCCGGTCTCGTCCAAGGCGTCCAAGTCGGGTACGCTGCTTTGCTCACATGCGTCTATTGCTAATACGTGTTCTAAATGCTGTATATACTGTGTTGTTGGGCTGTATATACAGCTACCGAGTCCACCAACATGTCGTCCGCGCAGACAAGCAGTGCTACCCTGCTGGAGATATTTGAGCCAGCAGAGACTAACGGTGCGTGGTCTAGTGTGGTGTGTATACATGATACAACAATATTCCTAACTTGTATTTTACGCTGTATTGAAAGAAGCTGTGTTTGATTCTCACCAAGGCCAATAGGATATTGAATCAAGGCATCCAGGTATGTCCCGATCAAAGTTGTATATACGCGATACTCTTTCCAACTAACCTGTATATGTATGACGTATATACTGTTTTAGACGGACGCTCAACAATTGACGTCATTGTCGACGACGACGGCAATATCAACACTAACCCCGAAGCAAGGGCTATCACGTGCTAGACTCTGGCAGCAAATCCAAAGGAGATGATTTGATTCAAACGGATAGAAGTGATTCCGATTCATCTGCTTCCGTCTCTGCTGATGAAGAAGACGAGGAGCTGTACGTTAAAGAAGAGCGGCTCTTCGCGGACAAGTTCCTAAGCACGCTCGGAGGGCAAGAACGAGTGAGGTCGTCGGCCCCGCGTTGAAAGAGGTCTCGAAGACGGGATGGCATGATGTTGAAACCCCCGACGTCACCGGGTTTTTAGAAAATCCATACACGACTGTCTCGGATGCTAACGAGTATCCTGGTTTGTGGAGCGGTCATCACGGGCCCACCTAATCAGCGTTGAGACGCGGATGATCCCCTCTTTCCCTCTTTTTCCTGTTCATGCCGGTGGCGATTTAGCAGCACATTGCGTAATGTAGCAACTTTTAAATGCATGAACAACTGGATAAACGAGTCGACGCGTATTTTTAGAGGAAGGAAGAACGAGAACAGAAGAATAGGAGCTCCGGTCGCCCGTGTCAACTACGAAGACGAAGCCCCGGCGAGACATCCGACAACAATTTCTATCGGTGAAGCCAATAATGCCACACGAGCTGTGCATCTACATTGGATTATTGATAGCGCGCACCGTGTCACCAAATCGTGAGACGTTCGCCAATCACTGGCGCGGGGCTGATTT
>NW_003303714.1:1192467-1211297 GCF_000142945.1 Phytophthora infestans T30-4 | reverse complement strand
CGAATATTATGAGGATCTTCTTTTCATGTGTGTAAAACTTAAGAACATGCGGTAAGTATCGATTACAAAATGCATACCACTCCCTTTATTTCTGTATCTGCGAGAGGTGCATGACGATCTTGGCCCACGCTCAAGTAAGTAAACCTTGACACCAACAAGAAATTAATTTTAATCCTCTGAACGGAGATCTGATCTCTTAATTCAAGGCAACGTTTACATACTCCATTAATAGGCTTTTCTCCTTTTATATCAGAAGACGAATGTCGCTTGTAGCTGCATCTACCTCGAACACAATGATAGTGATGACATGCACTCATTCGAGCAGCATCCCGTACCCGAAATAAATGCAATTTCATGTTGTAATTATATTTGATTAAACAAAAGACAAAAATAGAGGACGGCGTGATTTCGACAACACATTTTTTTCCTAAATTGCAGAATTATAGCAGTTGAAATCATGTCAGACAACGATAAAATTTGTGAATACGGCTGCTGCAGCGTCGCATACAGAAACCGGAACATTCAGCATTAAAATGGTCATCAAAATTCCATTTTATGAAATAAATGCGAAACGTCATCAATACTGCATTGCGGTACATGATGTGGTACTTTAAGATTTGGAAGGCACATCGCCCTACTACTTGGTCGTGATTAAAACGCTCTCAAACTCTCTTGTGCGATGCAATATATAATGAAAAGTGATCATTTAACCTAGAGGTGTTTTCAGTTTCCTACTCCTACACTAGGCAAGTTGCTTTGTCTATGGCACACAATATGTGACAGTGTGCACCAGCAGCTCTTCCATTCAACAGTGATGGTGTAGACGAATGCGGGGTTGATGGACACAATATTATCTCACAGCATCGGATTGCAAAGATAAGACTGATTAACAAATGTGAGCATTTTGCAGACACATATCTCTAGATTTTATTCAGCGTTTATAGAGAGCTGTAGCTTGTGGGACATATTCAGATTTGGATGTTTTACGACTAGCTGGAGGACAAGTCGTGACTACCCAACACTATGAAAGTGTGATGGACATAATTGGACTTAGTTAGCTACAGTAGTCACCGCACATAGTGTCACCGACACTAATTTGTGTGAGGTGTTTGAGGTTTTGTAGCGGGGTACGAAGCCCTAAGTGTACCCTGGTTACATGAAGTGTGACACGTCATACTTTGGGATATTTGGTACAACGTACCAAGGTCGTTCAAAGCCAACCATTGGTTAATGACATTGCATTTCTATACGTAACTTATAGTTTGTATTAAACCCAAGCTTTATCTACCTATAAATATACTCAGTTTACATTCTACCCTAATTTGGTCACTTCGCTCTTTTTTGAATAAAGAGGGGACATGTGTTTGCCGTTCACTGAGAGTTTGTATACTCTCGGGAGATAACTTCCTCTAGCGCAAGGTGCTGTGTGACCCCGCCACACTTGGTAGCACTCGTAGGCAATCCACGCCACCGCGGGTAGACTACCTGAACCTCTCCGAAGTTCGTTGTCATGGATAGGAACGACTTCTCCCATATGAACGACTCTCAGTTCGAGTCGGTTCGGAAGATGGCAGGTATCTTCGGGATGGAGGCCCTGCAGCGCCTGGTGGTGTCAGCACCGGTCGAGCAGCTCGAGCGCGTCAATGCGCTCGACGCGTACGAGAAGGGCATCATCGCGCATGTGCGGGAGAACCTGCAGGCTCCGGAGGCGGAAGCAAATCCGCCTCACCCGAAGCCAATACGGCTGAAGGTTAAGCCGTATGAAGGGAAGGAAGGCGAGAACCTTCACTTCTGGGTCCCAGAAGTTGAGCTCGCGTTGGACGCGGCTCTGATCTCGACCGAGCAACTTCGTGTTGCTTTTGCACTCTCCGACCTTAGTGGCCGTGCTAAGAGTTGGGTGTACACACCGGAAGCAACATCCCCTGGATGTCTCACATCCTGGGCTCAGCTGTATGAACAGATCCAAGCCGCGTTCCTCCCGGCAAACTACGAGTACCGCCAGCGCTCGCGCTTCCTCTCGTGTAAACAAGGGAGGCGTGAACTGCACGAGTACGTGCAAGAGATACGGGGAGCTCACGGGTGTCCCTCGTGGGAAACCCACTCAACGAACACATCAAGATGACTGTGTTCATGGACGGGCCTACGAGTGGGCCCCCGCACGCACTCAGCAGTTCCGGGTGCAGTCAAGCACCCTTGAAGAGGCAATTCAAGTGGCTCTTCAAGAAGAGTACAGCCATCACCAGGCGCGTACACCGGCCTCCGCGTGGACTGGGATTTCCTTGTCGGCTCCTGGTCGAACAAGCCCCAACGGAGCAGTCCCATGGAGCTTGGGTCCGCCAAACAGCGTGACATCCGCTGCTTCGGCTGCGGGAAGATGAGCCACTTCAAGCACGACTGTCCCGCGGATAGACTCCGCAGACGGTCCATCCCCAAGCCCGTCCTCAAGGGTCGCTGGCAGAAGCCAGGGTCCCGGGGACAAGGTAACGCCGGGAACCAGTAAGGGCGGGGCGCCCTACTGGGGAAGAACTAAGTCTTCGTGATGGGTGCGCGGGTGGCGCGTACCACGGGGGCTTAGCCCCTAAGAGTCGTCGCACTCTCGAATCGGCGAAGAGCAGCGGCAGGTTGCTCGTATTCCACGGATGTGTACGGGGATACGGTCATCCCTTTAGAATCTTGATCGATTCTGGGGCGTTGAAGTATTTCGCACGCCGCCAAACGGTTGCTCGTACTAGCAACAAGCTGTCCGATGCTTTGAGGGAAAGCAAGGGAAACGGGACGGTGTCAGTGCGACTGGCCGACGGGAAGGTCGTCACTGTCCCCAACGTCCAAGTGGATCTGGCCGTCAAGTTTGAAGACTTTGACAGCCTCGAACAGCTCACTGTTCTTGATATGGATCCATATGATATGATCCTGGGCATGCCCTGGCTTGAGAAGCACGAGCCCTGGATCGACTGGCGAGGCAAGGCAATCGGTGCCAGCCGCCCTGCGCAGTCCGACAGATCATTGGTGAGTCATGTTCTCACCTCTGTCAGGACCCGGGGCGCTCGCAAGGGCTTCCAGGGTACCAAAGCATTCGGCAGATGCTTGGGCGTCGTCGACGTATATGACGGCTCCGAGGATGCTTTGATGGTGGCAGCGCCCAGAAGAGGCGCTGTCCAAGGGGGTAATCTAGGTCCACAGGCGGGTAACTTAGCTCCGCGTGCTCAGAGTGGGTAACAGAGTTCCACACACGGTCGCCCAGACCTTAACTGAAGAGGAAGACGTCGGATACGCTTCCTGTGTGGGTAACACAGTGCACACGCGGTCGCCCAGACCTAAACTGAAGAGTAAGGGCGTCGAACACGCTTCCTGTGTGCGTACCACAGTACCACACGAGGGCCACGAGTGTCTCGGATGTCGTAGCGCCTACATCACTAGACGTGAGCAGCAAAAGCTTCACGGTCGCCGTCGTCAACGACGCCGCGCCGCCTCGGGTCGGATCCGAACTTCGTTCCGATCGACGTCGCTTCAGCGACTCCTTTCCGGGGCCCGGGCTTCCCGGACAAGGCCGGTGGAACCTTGTTATCACATCTTCGATGGCGAGACCGGGTTACCCGTCAAGGCATCTGGTGTCCACTTGGAACCGTTGCCAAAGGTTGCAGAGATACTGAACCTCGAGGAAATGACGACTAAGTCCTTCCTGGCCAACCTCAAGGCTGGGGAGATTGCTGAGATGGTGATCATGAGACCTGAGACCACTCAGGAGAAGCTGGACTCGTCCTCTGTTTTGGACGAGAACGTCCTGGAAGATCTAAACAAGCAGCGTCAGGCGCGCCTGGGTTCTGAGATCCTTAAGAACCCCAAGGATCCGGTGTATCCTTTGGTGACGGAGTATGCAGACGTGGTGAACAAACACCCACCGACCCAACTCCCACCGGATCGAGGCGTACGGCATGAGATTGATCTCGTGCCCGGCACAAAATATTGTGTCACGAGGCAATGGCCTCTCCCGCGCGAACAGTGCGAGGTCATTGATGCCTTCTTCGCCGCGAAAGCGAAGGCAAACATGGTACGGGAGTCGAAATCCCCGCTCTCGACGCCGACTTTCTGCGTTCGGAAGCCGAACGGAAAGTGGCGTCTAGTTTGTGCTTATAACAAGCTGAGCAACGCGACGGTGCCAGCCCAAACACCAATCCCACGAAAGGATGTGTTGTTAAACAACATGGCCGGGAGCGTACTGTACAGTGCGCTGGATTTGGTAGACGGATACTACAAAATCCTGTTGCGAGAGAGCGACATCCCGCTCACCCCGGTGAGCACTCCAAGCGGCATGCATTGGGAGTGGCTCGCCATGCCGCAGGGCTTGTCTAACGCCCCGGCGACGTTCAATCGCCTGGTGACGCAACTGTTTCGCCCTTTGCGTACCTTCGTACAGACGTACTTCGACGACATATTCGTCCATAGCCGTGCCGAGGGAGCAAAGACGGCCATGGAGGTACATCTAGGACACCTCCGCCGAGTGTTAGACGTGATGCGAGCGAACAAGCTCTACGCCAACATCGACAAGTGCGTTTTTGCGTCACCAGAGATTAAGGGTTTGGTTGCTTCGTTAGCAACGTGTACGTTCGGGCAGACCCAGACAAGGTCAAGGCCATAGTAGCATGGCCGACGCCCCGATCCCAGAAGGATCTTCGAAAGTGGTTGGGCTTGGCCAACTAACTACCTTCACAAGTACAGCGCAGGGTACGCGGGCTTCGCTAAGCCCTTGTCGAGCCTCCTTCAGAAGGACGTCGACTGGCACTGGGAGCAAGAGCACCAGGATGCTTTTGACAGCATCAAGGCCAGTCTCCAAGAGGCCCCTGTCCTGGCCCTGCCGGGCGAGACGAAGCCGTTTAGCGTCGTCTGCGATGCCTCCAATTGCGCCATCGGATGTGCATTGCTGCAGGCTGACACGGCTGGACACGAACGAGCCATATCGTTCCTGTCCAGGCAGCTCAAAGCCGCCGAGCGGAAGTACCCTGTCCACGACAAGGAGCTCCTGGCAATAAAATATTCCCTTGTGAAGTTTCGTGTTCACCTTCTGGGCTCTCGGCCCTTCGTGATCTACACAGACCACGCATCCTTGAGGACGGCGACTAACTCGCCTCACCTCTCCCAAAGAATGGTGAGGTGGCTGTCCTTCTTCGCGGAGTACAACTTCCGCGTCGAATACAAGCCGGGAAAACTCAACGTGCTTGCGGACGCCCTCTCTCGGCGTCCTGACTATGAGTTGGCCCACATCACGCGGGTGACAACGGATCTATATGATCGGATACGCATGGTGTATCGGGACGATGAGACTGTCGTGCCTACCGTCAAGCTCCTTATGGCAGGAACGAGCGCGAAGTCCGACTGGCTCTCGTCGCGACAGCGCTCGCGGCTCCACCGATATGAGTTGAAGGATGGCCTCCTCTATTACCGGGTGGAGCCCAGTGAACCTCCACGGGTGGTCGTACCCAACGACCAGGATCTGAAGTTCGATATCCCCCTCTAAAGGCCACTTGGGCCGCCAGAAGACCTTTCTGTCGGTCTCTCAGTCCTTCTGGTGGTCCCACATGTACAAGTGGGTCGCCCGGTACGTTAAGACATGCGAAACATGTCAGCGGGTCAAACCCGCAGGGCACTCTTCGGCTCCACTACAGAGCCTGCCCGTACCGGCCTACTGTTGGAAGTCGATGAGTCTTGACTTCATCTTTGGGCTTCCCGCCGACGGACACGACAACACCGGAATTTTGGTGTTCGTGTGTCAGCTGAGTAAGATGGTACATCTTGCTCCGGTTCCCGTCACTGTTACGGGCGAACAACCCGCAAGGTTGTTCGTTGATGGCGTGTTCCGCTATCACGGTCTCCCGGAGACGATTGTCTCGGACCGAGACCCGCGGTTCACGGCTGCGTTTTGGAAAACGCTGTTCCCTTTGTTGGGAACCCGTCTGCGGATGTCCACTGCGACCCATCGACAGGCAGACGGCCAGACAGAGCGCGTCAATCGAGTGCTCGAGGACACTCTGCACAGTGTGTGCGCGGCTGCACCACATACGTGGTCGACGCATCTTCCAGTTGTTGAGCTTGCGCTCAACAACGCGGTGCACGGGTCCACGAGGCTCACGCCGTTCTACTTGAACGGCTTCCGTCACCCCAGAGTTCCTCTCACTCTTCGAGGAGACACTGACTCCTCTATTCTAAGTGGGGGAGAGGCTAGGAAAGCCCTTTCCTCCCAGGTCTCGGATGTGAGACCAGTTTCGCTGCGGAAACAAGTGGAATCCTTTATGGATACCAAGCTGAGCGTTGTCAGCAGGGTCCGCGATGCCATGGCAGCGGCCCAAGATAAACAAAAGGAGTACTCCGACAAACATGGAAGAGGAAACTAAAGTATATTTAAGGTGGGGGACTTAGTGTTGCTAGACACGAGGAGCCTACCTCTTGCCACTGTCAGCTCTATCGGCACCAACAAGCTGAAGCACCGCTTCATCGGACCATTTGCAGTCCTGGCCAGACATGGTGCGTCATTCACCATCGACCTGCCAAAGTCAATGACGACGCACCCGACGTTCTATGTCGGACGTATTAAGCGGTACTTTGACCCGCAGGGTGTTGCTGACTCGCAGACTTACCTTGACCCAGCTCCTCGAAGCGAGGGCCGGTCACAGTCGTTGACGAGGTCGTCGGAGCAGGCACCCAAGCCTCGGTCGGAACGGCAAGGCTGTGGTCAAGACCGTACGCCGGAGGGGCTCCGTACTAACGGACCCCGAAGCCATACGCTGAGTACGCTGAGTACGCCGGGTACGCACCATACGCGTACGTCTGGGAGTGTGCCGCAGGCGGCTCCGGACGTGGCAGCAGAGCACGATCCGTCGGATCATGCGAAAGGCCTCGTCCCGATCGGACGAAGAGGCCCGGCGATCCACCCGCAGATGCAGGCTCGCGACCTCTCGCTCCAGCATGTCCAGGCGGCCCGCAAGACGAGCGATCTCGCCCTGATTGCCGGCCTGGGCGGCAGCATCACCGCCAGTCCCAAGGCCAAGTGCAATCTCAAGCACGAGGACACGTTGACGGAGGCGGTCAGCCTCAGAGCCCCGGGTTCGGACCCGCAGCCGGCGCACTCGGACGAGAGTGGCGTTCGGGAGACGCCGAGTACTCGTACGCGTACGAGGGCACCTCCGAAATGGAGAAGTCCACTTTCACGTGGAGCGGATCCTCCAGGAGCAACGGCGTCGCGGTAAACGACTGCTCCTCGTGAGGTGGAGGGGTTCTGCTAACTCTGAGAACTCGTGGGAGCCGATTGAACGGCTCCTGATTGACTGCCCGAAGGCTGTCGCAATCTGGGAACAGAAGCGACGGCAGCTTCATAAGTAGTCCGGGGCTTCTTGCCCGAACGGGGTACGGACGATGAATACATTCCGTACCCGCACGCATCGTGAGCGCTGAAAGCCGCGCGCTTCAGGATGTCCCTTGGCAGCATGCGCTTGCTGACCAAGTGGGCAAACCTTACACGAAGATCACGCTGGTCCAGGATGCGGCACGGCAGCTGATCTTCATGGAGTTCCCGTAACTCCGTGGGTGGGTACTTAAGAGACTCCACCCATGCCCAGAACATGTCCTCAAAAGAACTCCACGTGGGACAGTTCTCGGGCATAACCCAGAGGTATCCCCAAAGAGGATAGATACCCCCCGGGTCTCGGGCTTCTTACGACAAGTCGTGAAGTCCTTAAAGGGGATGCGGTGTGGCGCGAGAAGCACACACCGAGCAGCCTCCAAGTTGTCAACGAAGAACTGTTCTTTCTGAACAAGGGCACGTTCGTAGATGCCCCTAGAAGTGTGGTCGCCCACAAGGCCACGAGGAGCGACGAGAATCTTTAAGAAGAGGTCAGCCCCAGAGCTCTCCTCGGGAGGCCAATACCCTCTTGAGTTGATGGCAGCTCCCTAGATGACGGGTGCCACCACCGAGCCCCCACGCATACGCTGGGCAGCTTGGAAATCCTCCTGCTGCTGGTCGAGGTCATTCGAGACCTCCCGGGGCTCAGCGATAGCACCCTCCTCCTCCTCTTCTTCTTCCTTCACCTCCTCTTCATCCGAGGAGTCGAAGATGCACCGATGAGAGTGTTGAGACTCCTTCTCCTCGCGGAGTGGAGACTAAGGGGCCGTACGCTTCTTTGAGAGCTTGGCACCTTCGGCTTTAGAGGCCTTACCACGCGCAAGACCCTCGGCATGCGAGAGACGTTTGCGAGGATTCTCTTCCTCATCGCCACCAGCTTTGGGAGTGCCCTTGGCCTTGACGGCCGGACTCTCAGAGCGCACAGACGTCCTGGGACTGTGATCACCTTGATCACTAGCGAGCGACTGCACGCTGTCATCCTTGTGCTCACTGGGCACTGGGCTGTGCCCTTCCGCAGAGCCCGTAGGAGCATCGTGCATGCTCTCGGACTCGGATTCGTCCTCACTGCCAGAGTTGAACTCTCGTTCTACGAACCGAGGGTTCGGACGATTGTCTGGAGAGGCCGAGGGCGACGGGCTGCGGCGCTTGCTTGCTCGCTTGCCCACAGCCTTGTCGCCCGATGAATCGATCGCCTCAGAGGCCACCTGAGTAGCCTCCTTAAGTGCCGAGCCTTTGCCGTGAGGCTTAGTGCTCTTGGCTTGCGCCTTCCCGGCAGCAGCCTTGGAGCGTGTCTTCGCATTGCTCTTTGCAGTGCCACGAGGCATGGTAAACGGTCGAAGTGGAGACCTAGAAGAAGCGCGCACAGGCTGCTGCTCGAGGCGCTAACTGTGAAGTGAGCCTCCGCCGCGCTCGCGCGGCCCAGTCGATGGTTTTCGACTTTGAGAATGAGAGTTTGTGACGAACACCTCTTGAATCTAATTGGAAGGTAAACCGAACCTAAGTGGGGGAGGATGTAACGGGGTACGTAGCTCTAAGTGTACCCTGGTTACATGAAGTGTGACACGTCATACTTCAGGATATTTGGTACAAAGTACCAAGGTCGTTTAAAGCCAACCATTGGTTAATGACATTGCATTTCTATAGGAAACTTATAGTTTGTATTAAACCCAAGCTTTGGCCACCTATAAATATACTCAGTTTACATTCTACCCTAATTTAGTCACTTCGCTCTCTTTTGAATAAAGAGGGGACCTGTGAACTACCATTCACTGAGAGTTTGTATATTCTCGGAAGATAACTTCCTCTAGCGCAAGGTGCTGTGTGACCCCGTCACAGATTTTGCTCACATATATTTATGTCAGTGTCACTACTTTTGAACTGACATTATAGTATGTGTGGTACAATTAGGGTCACTTATCGGCATTCTTGTTGATGATGTATGTAACTTTAGCGGTCACTATTGACGCTGTCGCTCAAACGGTTCTCTATATTCGCAGATCTAGTAGCTGAAGGCTTGCCTGCAAACTCATCGGGATGCTTCTGAATGATTTTCTGAAGATGCGGGAATAGCTGCTTTGGGCGCCAAGTACCATCGATTCGCAGGGAGAGACCACACGTGATCATTGCCTTCCTGGCATAGTTGATGCCGTGTTTACCACGATGCGCATTCACCTCATGGACGCATTTAGCAGTCATACACAGAAAAACTTCTTACCTAGGTTCTAGAGCTTTCCTGGCCACGTTCCGTCCTTCAACACAGTGTTCTGCCACTCCGCTTGTTGGATAAGCTCAGTCTTCTTTTCGTTCCACTTGCGGCGCCAGGCATCTTTGATTTTAGCAATGACAAACGGGTCGGCAGGCTGACACAGATCAGTCGCGCTCGTGGGGAAGTAAACAAATTCAAGCGTTCAGATGCGCTAGCTCATTCTTGCACTCCTCTTCGTCTAGATGGGACGAGCAGTTATCGAGATAAATGCGCTTCTTACGGCTTCGGGGGTCAGCGTGCATTGCTCTCTTCTCGCAGTGATACTGGCGAAACACGATTTTAATCGTTCACCCCTTTGGACCTACGGTAGCAGATACCTGGTACTTGGTCGGAGACGCCGCGGATTGAATAACTTGACGATGTGCTTTGAAAGATCATCATTAAAGTATTAATTCGATCGCTGGCACCACCTGAAATTCTTACAGCCATTGTCATTCCCTCTCCGCCAGATACAACATCTGCATAATTGATGCATTTTTCGTCAGCAAAGCCTAAAGCTTTGCCGTTGTCAAAGTCGATCACACAATCGGTTTCATTGATGTTCTCGATAACGGCCTCGTTCAGACTTCCCGACTTAAATCCTCGGGTGGCCACTTCCCGCTCTATTGCTTCTTGCTACTCGGGACTGACCTCCCTCTTTCCTGACAGTGTACGAAAGACAATGCTGTAAGCCTCCATGAACGTCTGAACATATCTCGGAGAAATTTTCTTTGCAATGAGAGCTCCATCTTTGTCGACTGATTCATTACTATACGGCCCGGTACTCGTTCGCAGCAGTCGTAGAGCAAGCTGACGCAGCATTGATGCGTCGAGCTTCACCCAAGCATTCTCAGCCGGTCAAACTCATCATGCAGCGATGGGTACAGTCCGATAACGCATTCACTCTTTCGTCTTCCACGAGCACTCAGCGCTTTCTTGTTCACTCGTGTCCCCCCTCGCGTTTAGCTTCGTGGTAGGTGCAGTAGTGTCTCTCTGTGTTTCCACCATTTAATTGCCTTGGCTACGTTTGTATTGCGCGTCGTTGACTTAGATATCATAGGCAATTCGTCTACAGTCTATGCAAAAACGCCCTTGATTCCGCCCCTTTCCTCAGCCACAGCCATCCAGCGTACCACTCTATCTCGCTGTTTAATCGTGCGAACGTTTTGAAGGGCTCGACGTGGCGATGTGGTTTTTGCGTAGAGATAAACTACACGACTCGGAGACGACTTAGCCCGCAAGTTTGGTTTTGCATGTTGTAAACTGCTTTCCGAAGCTTTCGCAAACGCGACCACTATGGGCGTGGCGCTGGTTGGTTTTTCAATATCACGGCGTTCGCACTTTGGACACCGGACCAGTTGCCCAAAGCCCTCTGGTCCTACAGGGGTCCCGCAGAATGGGCGCATGTTCGTGGCGCAATCAGGACAAGTGTGAACACTTCCAGCAAGTTAGCCACAGCCCACGCAGCACATCTTTACCAAAAGGCTCTTCGCGGACAATGCTTGTTTTTTTGCTTCACGTGAAATCTGTATTGGCTAAAGAGGTTCAAAATTGAAAATATTACCAAAACTGAGTCTATTATTTGACTGTATTGTCTTCAATACAAATTTTTCGCTTTGAACTTGCAGTAACCGCTTTTTTTTTACAATAATACCACAAATCGTGGTGGGCCCTAACCAGCCCATACATGTGTCGGTGTAATCGACTCGGAAAACCGCATCGGAGACGGGCTCGAACCCGCGCCAGCAGATTAGGAGGGCTCGTCTATCCCGCTGAGCCAGTTCTTCAGTCCCAGTGACACTATTTTCGATTCCTCATTTTTTCTACACGCGAATTAGTGTCACGGAATTAGTGTGATACTAATTTCCGTATTCACTAATTTGAGCTGACACTAATTGCGGTGACTACTGTAGTTAGTTATTAATTTAGTTAGTTAGTTAATTAGCTTGCTAGTTCGTCCGTTAGTTAATTCGTTAGATAGCTAGATAGCTAGCTAGCTAGTTAGTTAGTTAATTAGTTATCGTAGTCATTTGCAGCTTCGCGCGCACACACCGACGCCACCGCACGCGAAACAGCTCTACGAAGTGAGCGGTACACGACCACTACGACACGATGGACCTGACTGTGCTTATCTTATAGGTGCGGCGCTGGTCGGTTTTCTATCTCCTCCCACTCAAAAGGTTGAAAGTTTCGTTGCTCCCACGCGCCCGTGTCCTACGAGAGCTAGAAAACTCCGTTTTGACCCAAAGCGCCGATTCTACTAATTTGGCTGCGGCTAGGCATTTACGACATAGGCGACAACAAACACAATAGCTGCAAACACAATATACGCTAGGGAAGGATTTAGCAACGGCGGACAAAACGATAACAGCGACGACATGGATATGGGTATGGCAACGTCAGTCATGTTGGTCCTTGCTACAAAGTGTTGGACATTGAAGTAAGAGCCAGCCAACGGGCAGGCGACCGGAAGCCAGACCCCCAAGGACCTTTACGCAAGTGTCGAGTCTACAATGTTGAAAATACGACATTTTGACTTGGTTTCACTATTGGGACCAATCAGATCGAGTGTAGGCGCGTGTCTTTTCAGGTTATTGTGTAGTGTGCATGGAGAATCCAACTAAAAACTCCTTTGAATATATTTCTCACTTTCACTTCTACCTTCTGCCGAGCAAGTGCCAAACCAACAGGTTATGAGCCCAATGGTCAACAACTCAGACGCAGACGCTGCTACAGAGGCAGTCCCCGCCTCCCCCGCCGCCCACGAAAGGGGCGAAGAGCATCACGAAGAGAAGGTCACACCGGACGCTGAAGCGCTCGCAGCTCTCATCACTGAGCTCACGACCAAAGTGGACAGCTTAGAGCGGTCGCTGGAGACGCATCAGCAGCGTTCGGCCGTCACGCCACCCGGTGCGGGGGCTGGGCCAGAGCGTGTACCGTCAGGAACTGCAGCACGGATGCAGCTTGGGCATGCAGCGGATGCAGCTGCATGCAGCTGCATGAGCTCGGCGCGTCGAACTTCGGCATGGGTGCGCAGACGCCTGGGTGTATGGTGGTCTTGGTGCTGCGCAACAAGCAGGAGACACACCGTTCCAGGGCCAAGAAGCAGCTCAACAGGCTTCACAGCAGCAACAACCAGCTGCGCAGTACCAAACACATCGACCTTCGCCGCTGTATCTCAACGAGAGAGTTCCGCCTGCCAAGGATGCGAAGATCTTCACGCGAAACTTCGACGGCAGCGAGGTCTACAAGGGACTTGGGAGCGACTTCGAGCAGCGGGCGCTGCTGTTCATTGAGCAGATCGAGATGGCGGAGCAGGCGTGTGGCTACGCCTGGCCTGAGTGCTACAAGGTGAACAAGTTCGGCCAGCATCTACGTGGTAAAGCTGAGCTCTTTTTCCAGCAGCACATCATGCGCTGGTGGGCAACCGCAGCCGACGCTCTGGTTTGTGATGGATCAGATGCACTTGTCGTTCAAGCGGGCGCTCTCGACGCAACAAGGAATGAAGCTCTTTAGCGCGAAGATGGACCCGTCGCGTTCGTTGAATGAGCACTTCTTGTACTTGAATGCTCTCATGATGGCAACGAACGCGTCACCAGCGTTAGTGCTGGAGAACATCGCCAAATACGCGGATCCTGATATGAGGCACGCCTTGATGACCAAGTGTGACATCACGCGACCGGATCCTCTCCCATAAGCGAACGAACTGGTCGTTTGGGCGCAAATGATGACCGATGAAGATCGAGCGCCAAAGCATCTTGGTAAGGAAGTCGTGAACGCAGTGGCTGAGTCCCAAGAGGAAACGCGGCGATGCCACAAGTGCAAGAAGGCTGGACACCTGAAGAAGAATTGCCCGGATCGTTCCGCTGGAAGCAACAAGGACCAGCCAGTAAAGTTCGCACTTGCCGCCGGAAACCACCTCAAGTCCGTAGACGCTACGAGCTGGATTCTGGACAGCGGTGCCAGCCGACATCTTGTCAATGATCCTGTGCTACTGACTAACATAGTGTAGTGCTCTGCTGAGGACACCTGCATGTTACCGGATGGTCGAGCGATTGACGTAGACAAGAAAGGATCGGTGATTTTGAGAGCTTTTGTCGACGGAGTCGCGGCTGAGGTGGATCTCAGTGAGGTCTACTACGCACCAAAATTCGCGCAGAACCTGATTTCATACGGACGGCTGATAGCGAAGAAATGCTCTCTCACCAAGCGCAACGGAAAGTTGGCGTTGATGAAAAGCAACGAGGTGGTATTCTATGTCGACGTAAAGCACAACGTGCTTGTGGCTAGACTTGAATCGGTAGCTACAAACAATGCTAAGATGGAGCAGCTGATCATGAACGTGGTGGACACGAGTACGATCACAGCCTCGCCGGTCGTCACCACGGACACGTGGATGGGCTTCCATGCACGTTTCGGTCACTTGGCATTACACACCATTGAGCGTATGGCAAATGACCCCGCATCCGGCATCAAGATATCGAATCGTGACCGTAAGCCCTGCATTGTTTGTGCTGAGGGTAAACAGACTCGAGCGAATCAGCCGACTAAGGACGCCGGGGAACATGCACCGATCGACAACGTCGGAGGAGTCATCTTCAGTGACCTAAAGGGCCCCATGACGTCTCTTGACCGCCAAGGTAACCGCTACATGGTTAACTTCGTGGACCACAAGTCGAACTACTGCAAGGTGCTCATGGCAAAAAAGAAGAATCTGGCTGCAAAGAAGTTCGAGGGCTTTCTTGTCGAGTTCGAAAAACGGTTCGACGTTCGCGTGCATGTTCTCTGCACAGACGGTGGGGGAGAGTACCGAAACGTGGATCACTTCTGCAAAGAAAACGGATTGGCTCGTCAGGTGTCAGAAGTCGGCAACCAGGCTGCAAACGGCAAGGCGGAGCGGCATCGCACGGTTCTCAACATGGCTCGGTACATGGTGCTCGGTGCAGGATTGCCGCTGAGCTTCTGGGGTGACGCGGCTGAGTACGGGACGTACGTGCTGAATCAGAGCTCGTCACGCGCTAACGAGGATCGGAAGCCGCCGCTCGAAGTGCTGACTGGCGAAGCACCAAACCTTCGCGACATTGTCATGTTTGGATCAAAGTGTTCCCTGTTTCGTGACCCCGGAAAGCGCGCCATGAAGAAGAGGGCGTGGGAGGGCGTCGTCGTCGGCAAGGACGAATCGACCAAGGGGTACAAGGTGTACCTGCCTTCGGAGAACAAGGTGATCGTCACGAGGCATGTGCAGAGCATCTGCGCGTTGGAAAAGAAATCCGATGTGAAGACACCTACTGTTCCGGCTCTCACGACGCCGACGCCACCGGCACCACGTTCCACACCACGAAGATCTCGTCGCTCACGCCGCAAGTCGCGCCGCCGTGCTGAAGCTGATGGAGACGTGGAGGTTGACGAGTCGAGGCTGAACACTGAGCCTGAGGTTTTGACCGTATCCGAAGCTAAGAATGTCAATTCCCACGCTGATGGCCCGGAACCGAAGAGCTACAGGCAGGCGCAGAAGTGCGCAGAGAGCGCGCTTTGGGTGGCAGCTGAAAAGGAAGAATTGCACGCTCTACAGGCGAATAACACGTGGAAGCTGGTCAAGTTCGAGCCTGGTAGCATTCGCTTGCATACTAAGTGGGTGAACAAGAAGAAACGAACAGGCACGGGTTTGATCTAGTCGCCTGTGGCAACGAGAAAACGTTCGGCGTTAACTTCTTTCTCGTGTTTGCGGCTGTGATTAATATGACTGGAGTCAAGTTCATCTTCGTCATTTCGATCATATGGAAGGTGCCTGCTAGACACGGCGACGCTCCAAACGCGTATGTAAAGGCGAAACCGGAGGAGGGTATCGAGATTTGCTGTTTCTCCCCGACGGACTCGTTATCACGGAGGAAGAGCTGAAGCTGCTCGGAGCTGAGAGCGTGAATGAAGTTGGCCTACTTCTTGGTCAAAGCATTTACGGTCTGAAACAAGCAGGACGCCTTTGGCATGAGACTCTTCATCGCGAAGTGGTCAAGCTTGGGTTCATCCAGTGCATTACGGACGCGTGTCTGTACTTCCAGGCGGACAGCGGCGGAATGACGGTCGTCGGAACGTAGGTGGATGACCTGCTGGTTACTGGCACGGACGAGAACAGGGTTTCCCAGATCTTCGCTGACATGTCCGTCCTGCAGCCCAAGGATCTCGGTGTTGCCAGCAATTTTCTTGGTATGCGCGTGCAGTACGACGAGCTCAGTGGTTACAGATTTGACCAAGAGGCTGCAATCGTCGAGATGCTCACCAAGTTTGGATTGGACAAAGCAAATTCGGTGCGATCACCGATCGGAGGAGAAGACGCAGCAGAGTCAGATTTGGCAGAATTGCTTCCGCACACGGCAAAGGAGACCGCGTCAGCAGGGCCGACGGTGACAAATTTTAGTCACTGGTGGGGAGTTTGCTGTGGATTGCTAGATGCACACATCCTGACATTATGCTCGCTGTACACTGTGCGACGCGACGGACCCATGCACCAACGATGGCGGATTGGAAGCTGGCTAAGCGCATCGCCAGGTACCTGAGTGGCACCCGATCGCGCAAGATGGATATGCCTGGCGACGGCAATGCTAAAAGGCTACGACTACGACTGCGCTCGTACGGACGCCAACTTTGCAGCCGACAAGAGCGACCGCAAGTCTGTGAGTGCGGCAATCATCCAAGTGACGGAATGACTGTGTCATGGCAGTGCAAGAAGCAGAGCTCCGTGGCACTACCGACGACCGGGGCGGAGTACGTCGCTGCGACAGTGGGTGCTCAGAAGCTTCTCGGGCTGAAGAAGCTACTGGGTGATCTGGATATCGCCACCAAGTTGCCTATGGCCATGCTGATGGACAACCAAGCGGCTATCGTGCAAGTGCAGAGCGAAACAAGCTCGACCAAGGAGAAACACGTGGACGTCAAGCTCAAGTTCATCCAAGACTGCGCCAAGAAGGGCGTCGTGGTGCCGGAGCATGTGGCTAGCGCGGAAATGCTTGCCGCCCTGCCGACGAAGGCGCTACCAGCGCCACGGGTGAAGGGGCTACGGGAGAAGATCGGACTCGTCGACATCGAGTGATTCAGGAACCCCGAGGCTCTGAAAAGGAGTGTTGAACATTGATTTAAGAGCCAGCCAAGGGGCGGGCGACCGGAAGCCAGACCCCCAAGGACCTTTACGCAAGTGTCGAGTCGACAATGTTGAAAATACGACATTTTGACTTGGTTTCACTATTGGGACCAATCAGATCGAGTGTAGGCGCGTGTCTTTTCAGGTTATTGTGTAGTGTGCATGGAGAATCCAACTAAAAACTCCTTTGAATATATTTCTCACTTTCACTTCTACCTTCTGCCGAGCAAGTGCTAAACCAACAAAAGGCTACAGCTATCATGACAACGTATTGGCTTCGACGGCTACGGCACCTCAGGTACTGATGTAATGACTTAAATTACATTTTCACATATATATTTGCGGTGGACGGTCAGAATACCGCAACAGCTGGTATTTGGCCCACACTGTGGTGATGATAATTTAAACGTTGCTTTTGTAGTACTGGTAGTAATTGAAGTTGAATATATCGGATTTAACTTTCTAGGGACAAGAAAAAAAACATTGTATTGATGTAAAGTTACTTTTAAGCCGCCAAGACACTAGGTCAAATAGACAAACGGATGCCCGTGCAAGGGCGCGTAAATCCTTTCTCCTTGGACTCATCCATGTAGTCTTCTTGTTGCCTCCTTTTGTTTTTTTTCTGGGAGGGAAGTGTGAATAAATGGCTTATTTAAAAAAAAAATAGAATTAAAATACCGGTACTAGTACGTGTTTTGAAAATTTGAAAGTGTATGTGACACGCCTTCATTTCCGCCAGGTATTCTCTTCTCCTTTCAAAAAGAAATTCTCTTCTCCTTCTTGAAGAAGGAGAAGAGAATTCCTGGCGTAGAAGCTCTTCTTCATTCCACCATCCGCCGACTCAAGTAATGATGGTGAAGCTCTTTTGTGCCATTGTTGGTGTGGCGGGAAGCGAGTTCTCGGTGGAAGTTGGCGACGGCAAAACCGTGGATGACTTGAAGAAAGCGATCACAGCGAAGAATCCGTATAAAATCCGATGTGTGCCTACAAGCTGCAGCTCTTCCTGGCGAGGACGGCGAACCGCGCGTGGCTAACACAACTTGACGCGCTGGAAGGCGTGAGGGACACTAATGGCTGCACGCCTCTACAGTTCGTGGACGCGAAGCTTCGAGCCGTTGGGCTGGCTAGTCGTGAACTGGGCGTAGTGACCGAAGAAGAAGCGGCCGTTGAAAAGGGTCATGTGCACGTGCTGCTTTTGGTTCCTCCCCCGAATGTCGGGTCAAAGCGTCCAGCAAATGATGAATTTGATGAATTCGTAAGGAGATTGAGATCAGTGGAATCCGAATTGGCAGCCTATAGACCTAAGACATTTACCCACTTCGAGAAGCTGTCTGTTCATCAAGACGAGTTTACACTCGACAGTCTGTCAATGATCCAATAGAGTGACAACCCAATTGTCGAGACGCCTACGTTGCACAAATTTTGGAGGATTTTGGCGAATTCCCTCCCTGCTATTTCGTTCGGAGGGAAGAAGTGGTGTTTTGGAAGGTAATCAAGGAACTCATGAAAACCGTCGATGAGGATCGCATTGTGATTGTGGGCTCGCCGGGTGTCGGGAAATCCTGCTTTCTTATGCTGATCGCCTTTTACCCTGGCATGCATTAAGAAGAGGAGGGTACTTGTCATACGTCGCTCGAAAAAACGTTTTCTTAAGAACGCGGTGGAGTATTTTAATGGCCAGGGATGTTACGCACGACTAACGAATCTCGCACCGAATGAGATCAACGCCATCCGGCGCCAAGTTGAAGGAGCATTTGTTCTCGTTGATGGTTACGATCAAAAAGACGGGAAAATGGACAACGAACTCGAGCCTTTTCATTTTCTTGCAACATCGGGCCAGTACGATGCGAAACATGACGACAGCGCACGCGTTGTGGTTTTACCGGCCTGGCGCGATACTGACCTGCTATCGTACGAAACGTCTCAGGGTCTGGTGCGTCCTTGAGGTTAAACATCTCGCAGACAGAAGGGTCGGGACCTACTACCACGAACACGCGCTTCATGTCCTTAAGCGAATCATTTTGATCCTGCTTTTTATTGAGGTCGGTCAACCTTGTTTT
>NW_003303714.1:1190538-1192319 GCF_000142945.1 Phytophthora infestans T30-4 | reverse complement strand
GGAATCTCGATTTTATTCGTAATACCGACCCCTCCAGACATCTTCAAAAACCAGCGGGCTTGGAGATATTGATCCTGCACTGTTGAAGGCAACTGTTAATAATGCGAAATCCATGGAAAGCGGGCCTCAAATAGATCTGGCATGCGTGTAGGTCCTTCAGGCGCTTTGTCCCATGCTTATGTTCCTCCCCCAAACGTCTCAGCGCATACCCTGAATCGACAGTAAGTCCCCAGTGAATACGTCGCATATAGTGCTCTTCGTTGGTGCAGTCGTCAATGCAGTGACGCCGAAGTCGGTCCATTTGGCTTTTGGCTTTATCACCGCCATAATTGTATATCAGTTGGAATGCTTGGTCATTCTCTACTGCTGCACAATCATCTACGACTTGGGATTGAAGTTCATCACGCGTCTTACAAAACTCACGTAGACTCCCACCACTATAGTAGTACTGCTCTCCAGCGAGTTCTGAAAAAGTTTTGTCCTTCAGCAAAAGCATGACCTCACGTAAACCAGTATCGATCACCCAGTTGGTTTGTTGCGCGAATGTCAGCAGGTCAGCTTGGCGCCACGCGGGTAAAACCACAACACGTGCGCTGTCGTCATGTTTCGCATCGTACTGGCACGATGTTGCAAGAAAATGAAAAGGCTCGAGTTCGTCGTCCATTTTCCCGTCTTTTTGATCGTAACCATCAACGAGAACAAATGCTCCTTCAACTTGGCGCCGGATGGCGTTGATATTTTTCGGTGCGAGATTCGTTAGTCGTGCGTATTTTCCGTCTCCATTCAAATAGACCACCGCGTTCACACAGTCGGTTTCGTTCAGGCAACGAATTACAAGCACCTGTCTTTTCTCCTTACACGCCAAGTAAAACGCAATAAGCATGAGGAAGCAGGACTTTCCGACGCCCTGTGAGCCTACAATCACAATCCTTCTTTGTTTTATGGTCAACTTTAGCTTTTTAATCACCTTCCAAAACACCACTTCTTCCTTCCGAACGAAATAGTACGGAGGGAACTCGCCGAAATCCTTCCAAAATTCGTGCAACGTAGGCGTCTCGACAATTGGGTTGTCACTCTGTTGGATCATTGACAAACTGTCGAGTTGGAACTCGTCTGGATGCACAGACAACTTCTCGAAGTGGTTCAATGTCTTAGGCCTATAGGCTGCCAATTCGGATTCCACTGATCTCAATCTCTTCACGAATTCATCAAATTCATCATTTGCTGGACGCTTTAACCCGACATTCGGGGGAGGAACCAGAACCAGCACGTGCACATGACCCTTTCCAACGGCCGCTTCTTCTTCGGTCACTACGCCCACTTTACGACTAGCCAGCCCAACGGCTCGAAGCTTCGCATCGACGAACTGTAGATGTGTGCAGTCATTAGTGTCCCTCACACCTTCCAGCGCGTCAAATGTGTTAGTCGCCAGGTAGAGCTGCCGTTTGTCAGGTCGCCCCGTGTACTCAGCTTGTCTGCGATGACTCCTTCGCCTTCCACACTGCTCACCGTCGTCTATCTTCACACCAAACACGCTTCCCACCTCCCCCACAATCGCACACATCAGTGTAATCTCCCTGGAGCTGTCTAGAATAGTGTAGTCAGACTTGCAGACAGATGTCAAATCAAAACATATTCTATCATAAACGACCGATCTTTGACACTTTGCAGATCGAGTCAGACGACGACGTGCCCTGACAGATGACTCACTACAAGATGCACGAAACAGAAAGATGTCTGTCTCATACATCTCACCCTACATGTTGATATATACATCCAGA
>NW_003303714.1:1189337-1190356 GCF_000142945.1 Phytophthora infestans T30-4 | reverse complement strand
CACATGTTTCGAATGACGATGCTACAGTTCCATGCGTCGACTCAGTTTATTTTGCCATGTATTACTCCATGTAATGTTCCATGTGTCGAAATAAATTACTTACCACTGTTTTTAAAATCCATAGTGAATGGAAGTTGTTAGACCTTCGCAAACGAAAGTCCTCTGACATCTCTCGTACATACCGGTATACAGAAGTCAGGAGGTCAACCATACGCATGAACAGTAGGCGGGTCGATTCCAGTTTCAATAGAAATGAGATTGTATTAGTTGCATTATGGCTTGCTACCGTGAAGCACGAAGTGAAGGATGCGGAAGCGTAACAGCGTTAGACCAATCGGAGTTACGTCCAGCGACACACTCTTGTCTACATATCGCCAAAACCTCAACATTACGTAGAATCCGCAGTTGTATCCCTCT
Organism: Phytophthora infestans T30-4; assembly: GCF_000142945.1. Classification (NCBI taxonomy): domain Eukaryota; phylum Oomycota; class Peronosporomycetes; order Peronosporales; family Peronosporaceae; genus Phytophthora; species Phytophthora infestans. Next base: position 1,189,939 of record NW_003303714.1, on the reverse strand, counting down.
GTCTGGATCGGTCCATTGACGGACACAACTTTGAAGTCGTCGCTGAGCGTAGTAGCCAGATCCCACGACATGCGGTCCAGTACGTCCTTGTACGTCTTCAGGTTCATTGAGTCGTAGTACAGGACATTGTTCTGCTTGCCATCCACGATCATTGCACACCAATGCATGTTCCCAAAATTTACAGGAATGAGCAGTACATCCGCTTCAGTGAGTAGTTCCTGGACCTTTGTCTTCATTTTTTCACTCATAGATTTCTTCTTTTTTGACGCCGAGGCTGCCTCGACACCGACGATGCGAACGCCGGTGCCCGTCCTGTACAATCTCGCGCAAAAAGCCAAAATCAGCGCATCATTAGCCCATTGGGGCGGCTTGAGACGGTACAGCATCGCGTAGTGGTAATCGTTGCCGTCAATTGGGATGGTATCTTGGGGATAGGCGCGAGCAATGGCCTCTGCCATGCTCTGAAGTGTCGATTGTTGTGCTGCTGGTATGGCGCTGGCTGCATCCTGTGTTAACCATTTGGTAAACGCCATTCCATCATCACACGAACGCTTCACGTTTGCTAAGTATGCCATGGCCTCAATCTGTTCGCGTGAAAATGT
>NW_003303714.1:1184725-1188891 GCF_000142945.1 Phytophthora infestans T30-4 | reverse complement strand
TTCCTGCATATAGCCTGGAACGCGCTGACTGCCTCCTTGTACTTTACATTAGCGTCAAGCACCTTGTGTTTCGCCTCCCCTGGTTTAAACTCATTAAGCACAAAAGGCCGCGGAGTCATCGGTTGTTCAGCAGGATGTAACCATCTAAATGAATGACATGTCAGACCCTCAGTACAACATTAATATTGGATATTACATGGACAACTCACGGCTTATACGTGGATAAATTGTGAGTTAACCCACCTTTCATCGATGCAACTCAGCGGTATTACGCTTCCTGGGGCGTTACTCCACTTCCGAAACGCGATCGCGTGTTGACAAGGCAGACGCATTGCAGAAGCAAACGAGCAAGTGCAGCTCCACGTTTTCAAATCCACAGCTTGCGTCTTGTGTTTACCCGTCACCTCCACGAAGCCTGGATTTGACTTTAAGTCGAAATTGAACTTGTCGACCTTCGAACATGCCATTACGTACTCCTTCTCCACGTGTGTTGCTACGAAATGCGTCGTAAAGCGCAAAACTTGGCACATCTCCTCGTCGTAGTTGCGGTTGACACGTAACCCGATCCTAGTCTTGTCGAACACGTATTCACTGGAAGTCCTGGCATCAGCACCCACAAGGGCCTTCACGGTGTCCGTCATGGTCATGTTGGAGTTTACCCCGTCCTTAAAATGCCCAAACCAATTCTCTAATGATTGTTCGTGTGGACGCGCAAATGTGCCAACCGTGAGCGTTGGTACATGACCCACATCTCCGTACAAGTGTTCCAGTTTTCATCCATGTAGTTGTAAAATGCCATATATCCAGTCCTAGTGCAAAGTGCCTTCATGGAGGTCCAATTGGTCTCGTAGATCTCTGAACTTAAGGCATATACCATGTTGTGGACTAATGCGTCGATGGCGTCGTGATCGTCCGACGAAAGTTTACCATATTCTGGCTTCCTGGACGCTGTGCGGAGATATTTGATGACGTGAAAGACGCAAATCAACACGCGCGACTTAGGGAAGTACCGACGCAACACGCGGATCTCATTCAGATCTTTGTCGACCATTATAACTTGAACCTTGTCGCCAATCTTATCGTCAATCCGAAATAGATGATCCAGCGCTCGGGACATCTGCCAATCGGCGTTTCGTTCGAGCAAAGACTGTTGTACAGGCTGCCCACGCCCATTGTCGTCTATCATCATGAAGGTACAAAGCTGGTAGTTGTATCTAATGCACATTACATGGACAAGAATCGCACAATACATGGGCATGACATTAAAATAAGCATGGACAATACATGGACAAATAATTGCACAATACATGGGAGGACTTACCGATTCGTTTTGTGGGTACAGTCCACAAGCAAAAGCTCTGGGAACCTAGTAACCATGTCGCGCATATGTCTGGAAGTCATGCTGATCACACCAGAGTGTCCCGCATCAGTTTCGTCCACCGTGACTACGTTACCGTCAATAGCTGCGAATTCCGCGAGAGTTGCGGCGCAAGCGTCGTCGTCATTCAACCCTCCTCTTATCTCTGCTTTAACACGTTGCACAATGTTGTCCACATCCTTCTTGACGAGGTTCTCGCCTCTCCCCAGAAGATACTCATAGATAGCGTGCGCGCTTTCTACCGTACATCACCATGCTGTCCACAGCATCCTTCGTGTCCGTGTCGTCCAACCTACGGTTCTCCGCGTACGTCTTGAACTGCGCTGTCCCCACCGCATGGTTGTGCTGGTACACACCGTTCTTCACGCGAAGGCAGCATAAGCCGTCAACTTGCACGAGCTGCACCACAAATCGAAATGGACAACCGCTTCCTCGGACGAAGTGCTTGGTTCGCAATCCGCTGCTCCTGTCTTTTGCTGGCCAGCCATGTGTGCAGATGTATGTGCGTTGGTAAGCACTCCACGTCTCTGGTACGTACGGAACATCCATTCCCTGCTTTGCTGCCGCTGTTTGACCCAGCCGTTTGTTTCTCAATACGCAACTAAGCGTTGACTGGATGCGGATGACCTGGCGGGACTTTACCGAGTAAGCCTTCAAATACTCATTCCACGCCGACCAGCTCGGATACGTCACGTCTGCGGGGCCCTCCACAAGGGAGGGAGAGTCTACGACCTGGACAATACATGGACGCTTGAAATCGTCCCTGTCAGGCGAGGCGTCGTCCGAGTTTGCAGCCGCGCCGAAGGCTGCGGAAGCCGTGGTGTCGATATCTGAAGAGGAGTCGGACGATCCACCCTGTATTTACAAATAGATAACGCACGGTTAGAAACACGTTCACAGAGACCACAAACAGCAAGATAACGCACCTCAGACGTCGCGGAAGCGGGTAGACTGAGCGACATGGCCGGCGATTGCAGCAACGGTTGATCTCGTGACGTAGGCTGCGGCGTGCAGGTAACGGAGCGGCGGCGGCGGCAATGCTCGAAGGGGGGCGAGTTTGGGTTTGAAAAGCTGGTGTGATTGGTACAACTACCGGTATACAGTATTGTACTGGTATTAACTACATAGGTCACATCGTGGACAATACACGGATGAGAGTTGGACAATAATTGCACTCAACGACTGGGTTGTTTTTATAAATTACCGAATGAAAATATTTTACATCATGGACATTACATGGAGTATTACATGGAAAATAAGCGGATTTGACGCATGGACTGTAGCATTTCCGTTTTCGAATTGATACGAAAATTATAATGGACGTGTCAAATGATCGGCAAATTTACCCAGAATTAGCGATAATAGTTCTGAGATAACGCAAAAAATGCTTGCAAATGCACCTCATGCTCCAGTTGTTCCGGCCTGAAGGAGCCTACCATCGTACAAACGTCTCAGGGTCTGGGCGTCCTGAGTTAACTCTCGCGACGAAGTCGACTATATAGAACACGCGTTTCTGTCTTTCAGGAGAATTTAATTACTTGCGCCTCTCTTTCGAGCGCGGCGCAGTTTTTTAACTGGAATCTTCTTTTGCGTCTGGGAATGCCCCACGCGATATATAAGCCACATTGCTCTGCGAATCTCACTGAGATGAGATCCTGACTTTGTGTACATTGAGATCTGCAGTTTTTTTTTGGAGAAAGACGTCTGGCGAGGGTGGTCACTGCGTCGATGAAAGGGAAGAACGGGTAGTCGGGGTGCCAGTAAGTGTCTTTTCTGAGTGTGGACAACAAAAGATAGCATAAGTTCTCATCATCGCCCCTGCAAACAACGTTGGGCACCCGAATCTCGATTCTCCCGTACTCGGACCCTTCCCGCATCTTCAGCACAACGGGTTTCCGTTTTACGAATGCCCTACGAACTGCGTTGTGAAGCAATTGCTCGTATGCAACGCCATGAAAGCCGGCACCAACAGATTTTGCACCTGCAAACCTTTAGCTGCTTGTCCGTGTCAGCCTCTCGCCCCAACTGGCTCAACACGTATCCCGAGTCGACAGATAAAAACCACGATCGACTTTCATAGTAATCCTCTTCTCGGTTGCAGTCATTGATGTAGTGACGCCCCACACGATCCACTTGGCTCTTGCTTTGACCCCCACCATAGTTGTACACCAACTCAAACGCTTGCCCATTATCCACGGAACCGCAATCGTACGCTACACACTCCACAAGTAGTCGTCGTGTTTTACAGAACTCGCGTAAACTCCCCCCACTCTACAAATACTGTTCCTTAACAAGTTTTGCAATCGGTGTGTCGTATCGCTCGATCGTGCGCAGATCAGTTTCGGTAGCCCGATTCGTTAACTTCGCGTACTGCAGCAGGTCAGTATCGCGCCAGGCCGGTAAAACCACAACGCGTGCGCTGTCGTCATGTTTCGCATCGTACTGGCACGATGTTGCAAGAAAATGAAAAGGCTCGAGTTCGTTGTCCATTTTCCCGTCTTTTTGATCGTAACCATCAACGAGAACAAATGCACCTTCAACTTGGCGCCGGATGGCGTTGATCTCATTCGGTGCGAGATTCGTTAGTCGTGCGTAACATCCCTGGCCATTAAAATACTCCACCGCGTTCTTAAGAAAACGTTTTTTCGAGCGACGTATGACAAGTACCCTCCTCTTCTTAATGCATGCCAGGTAAAAGGCGATCAGCATAAGAAAGCAGGATTTCTCGACACCCGGCGAGCCCACAATCACAATCCTTCTTTGTTCTATGGTCAACTTTAGCTTTTTA
>NW_003303714.1:1161030-1184586 GCF_000142945.1 Phytophthora infestans T30-4 | reverse complement strand
TTCTCGAAGTGGGGTTAATGTCTTTAGGCCTGTAAGGCTGCCAATTCGGAATTCCACTGATCTCAATCTCTTCACGATTCATCAAATTCATCATTTGCTGACGCTTTGACCCGACATTCGGGGGAGGAAGCAAAATCAGCACGTGCACATGACCCTTTTCAACGGCCGCTTCTTCTTCGGTCACTACGCCCAGTTCACGACTAGCCAGCCCAACGGCTCGAAGCTTCGCGTCCACGAACTGTAGAGGCGTGCAGCCATTAGTGTCCCTCACGCCTTCCAGCGCGTCAAGTTGTGTTAGCCACGCGCCGTCCGCCGTCTTCTGCAGGAAGAGCTGCAGTTTGCCTGCATCAATCTCTTTGAGGTCGTTGGCCTTCTCGCTTTCTTCAAGTCATCCACGGTTTTGCCTTCGTCTACTTCCACGGAGAACGCACTTCCCGCCACACCAAAAATGGCGCAAAAGAGCTTCACCATCTTTACTCGGGCGGATTCTGGAATGAGGAAGAGCTTCTAGGGCCAGGAATTTTGTTCTTCTAAGGAGAAGGGAATTCCTGGTGTACTTAAGCGGAAATGAAATAGACTTTCAACATTTAAAAACAGTTTTTTTAAAACACGTACTGGTATTTTAATTCTTGTTAGAAATCTGTTTTAAATAAAATATTGGCTGATTGCAAGTGCTCTAGCGAAATCAAGGCGCCATTTATTCAAAATTCCCTACCAGAAAAAACTAAAGGTGTGCATGGACAAGTAACTTTACATCAGTGCAACGTTTTTTTCAAGTCCTTAAAAGGCCCTAGAAAATTAAATTCGGATGATTTACCTAGAATGACTTCCAGTACTATTATAAAGTAGCAACGTGTGGCCACTTTCACCGTCTACGCCTGAGGACTAGTTACTACTCATTTCTACTCAATAACAGCTTGATCAGCCCGAAAATGCTTCCAAGTCCACCAAAAAATCCAATGAGGAGAATAATCACTCCTTCGGTCAGAAAGAGATTGTGCTTTTGACCCCTCGACAAATGCTTTTTGACCTGTCGGACAGTTTTCAGCGAGGGGGATGTCTGCACCGATTTGACGAAGCTGGGGTATTTGCTTAGACTCTTGACTTTTTTCATCAGCTCCGGGTTTTCCTTGATACTTTTGATCCCTTTCTGAATAGCGGGGTTGTTTACCAGACGTTCCGCCTGCTTTATAAAGGTGGGATTCTCCCTTAAGTTCGGCAATTTCTTCGGGTTCCTCGTGAGCAAACTCTTCAATTTGCCGAGATTAAGAATCGCCCTCTCTTCATCTTCTTGGTGGGGGTTTCGGCCATCAGCCTAAACAGCGATTGGCTGGATCGGCGAAGCCTTCGTGGCTTTCAGGAGACTTGAATCCGACACACCCGTATCAGAACGTTCGGCGCGATTAAAGCCAAAGTAAGCGAAGAAGCTGAGTAGAGTCAGAAACAAGGACGAGCGTACGCCCATATTGGTTGTTGACGTTAGTAGTTCGTATTGTGCAGTGAGCACAGCAGTGATTGAAATTCCGCTTTGTTTAGTGCCGCGGACAAAGCATGAAAACACGGGAACACTTAAAAAGCAGTTTTTACAGATGAAAGTCGTTACGTCGACCAGTTTTCAAACCAACAACGAAGTCGCGATCTAAGCGAGGAACCTCGTTAATTTAAGCTGGTTAGCAGACTACAAATAACATAGCAGACTTCAAATATCATAACGCTAGTTCAAATTTGTAATAAGCTAGCACTTATTAAGAAAACCATATCTCAATGTAAAAATTAAAGTAAATTACACTAGTAAATCGATGTATTGTGCCTTTCTGCCAAAATGCCCTCTGGTTAACCCAATTAACGCGGGGGGGGAGGTATTCTGTTAGACAGAACAAGGGAATTACTTGGTTAAACTATGGTTGGAAGATCGCAACAATTTATCTGTTTCAAGCCCTTGACGTAATAGACGTTGCGAACAGACGCAAAAATGCTGTGCATGTGAACAAAGTATCTACAATTTATCCACCACGTGGAAAATCTTACGCTCGCAATTGGGCAAGTTTGCATATAAGGCGATTCGCAACCCTCTCTGTGTTTATTTCCTGCTCAAAGTGATCTCCAAATGCGTCGCGGCGTCGCCGTGGTTTTAGTGGTGGTGAGCACGAGGTGATAAAGCGCGCTCACCAACTTTTCGACCAGTTCTAGGCTTAGCAGGAAGTAGTCGGATGAAACTGGTCGAAATTTGTTCTAGACTTAGCAGGAAATAGTAGGATGAAACTGGTCGGAATTTAGTGAGCGCAAGATGAGAGGAAGAAGTCGGCGTGTGTCGAACTTCATTCTTATAACACCACACCAGGTTTGCTATTAGCAGATGCTACTCGTTATCGCTGTCTTCCTCACTTAGTCCCTCCAGCTTTCGCTTCCGTAGGCGAATTCACCCCCGCAGATGTGCCGGAATAGCAGACCCACTACACAACGATTCGTGCCATATTTGGCTGCATGTCAATGTATTTCCCGTTTCCGAGAGCCGAACCGTGCTACACAAAGTCTTAAATCCTTCAAGAGCCTCCGAGCATTCTCGACAATAGAACCTGCTCTCGAAGCTTTTTACCTTGGGTGGGCTCAGCGCCGAACATACCTGGCAGAGATGCTGTCGGCTTTTGATCTTCTCTTTGCTCTTGCCGGATTTAGCCTTGAATAGTTCATCAGTGCTGCGCAGCTCGTGATCAAGATTTTCGGTCGGCACACTCGCCAGATCTTCTGCATGTCGGTTGGTACGGAAGCTTACAGCTGTAACGGCAAGTAACTCCACGAGAAGCTGCCGCATGTACTCCGCGTGCAAGGGCGCACGCTTACCTTTCCGCTTCATTACCATCTGGTGAAGAATGAACCATTGACGAGTGCCACATCTATAAAGGCGAGAAATAGTTGGCGGTATAATTTCTTGAATGCCACCCAGCGCTGTATCGAATACCGCTTAAGGCGGATCTGGTCGTGGGTGTCCACGCCACCCATTCTAGAATTGTAGTCTGCGATAAGTTGCGGGCACGGAACCTGTGTGACAGCTCCTGCCTTCTTGTCCTTCCTCGTCACGTGGTGGAGTACGCCGTGGCGATCCGATGCACAGGACTGGAGTCCATCCAGGCAGTGGCAACAGGTGCTGGGAACTGTCTACATTGCGCGATCCTGTACGTCCCCCTCGGCATGTACTGCGGCCCTTTCTTCTGTGGGATCGTGAGATCTGACGGCCACTCAAGTCTGTCCAAACGCTGAGTACCGACGTAGTAGAAACCCAAAGTCAGCAGCGCGAGTGCCAACGCAGGCGAGCTGCAGAAGTTATCCGCTACAATCAATCTCTGCCTCGCATATCCGTCTAACGTTTTTGTGATATTGCGGTTGACGGCTCTCTGTGACGAGCCTTTCTTTTTCTTGTCGTTCTGTAGCCACATGAGTGGCCCACCACCTTGTTCCGTAGCCACAGGAGAAAAACACCGTCGGCCCCTTGTGCTGCAGCCGTATGAGTAGCACCGCCAGATTGACCACCTAAATGTGAATGTTCGTCGCGTTCTGGTGCTGCCGTCCGTATTAGCCTCTGCGCTGCTGTTTACGCCGCTTGTTTCCCCATTGGCGGCCGTCTAACGGGTACTGGAAGCTCGTAGACGGCTGAACCGGAACGACATGCGTATTGTCATAGACTTTTCGTCCATTTAATTACGCACATTTAGTACACACATTTATCAATAGAATATACCAATCGTCGTACCACAAAAATAGTCCGAATTGACGCGATCCTTGCGAAGCTTGCCCTTCACACCAGCCTTTACGCACGTGAGCCCGATGTTCAGCCCCGTCGGCGGCCTTGCCTTCCAGCTGGCCTTTACGAGCTGATTCCACAGCTTTTTGAACTATTTCGTATCCACACCGTCTAGCACATCCATCGTTTTATAAAAGAGTGGCAGTTGGGTGGGGGGATAAAATGGTTGGGAGCTGAGTTTTCATACCTCTTCACCGCTTATACTGTATTTTCTATGGATGCCTGAAAATAATCATCTATCTCACCAGCTCTAATCCTCAGTGATACCCCCCCACCCAAAGCCATACAAAACTGTATATGCGAGGAATTTACGTCATTTGTCCCGCGTATAAGCTCTCGGAATAATGACACCTGTAATATCACTTAATCTGTCGAATACTTAAGAACCCTAAGTAGCTGTCATTGAACATACCCTTGGGCCAGTAAAGCTTATGCATTAACATAAAATGGGAAGCGCTTCAAAGTGCATAGCCTTTAGTGAGAGCACAACGCTTTCTTCTAACCTATCAATTGCCGTTTTACAGGATGAACTTAAAGGAGCTAAATAGCCTAAGATTAATTTTTATTTTGACGTTTGATGCGGTTAGAGCCAGGGCGAGCTCTGCATACCTGTATTAAGGGCTCTATCTCGAAGTGGTTTAAGCACCCTAAGCTATTTTGCAAAAAAATCCCGTTAGACGCCCTAAGCATTTTCGTCAGTTTTTAAAAGTTTCAATGATTGCACGTAAAATATTACATTTCCGTGATATTTTTAATTACCTAGCAGTACAGTCCGCGCACGATGCTGCCAGACGATCGCCAAACTGAAGTATTTGTCGCCGAGAATCGCTACGCTGTCTTGCACTTCGCTGGGGATAAATTCAATGTAGACGGGTACGTGCGTTTATCTACGGCTTGACCCTGTTTGATCATGACTTGCATTTCTCCGTAGACGAGATTTCGAGGGATGTTAATTCTTCAAGTGACGACCCAGACGACCACCGCGACGAAGGAGTTTTAAGCGTGAGCGATTCAAACGAGGAGTTGCAGTAAAATCTTGAGGAGATTGGTGAAAACAAGCGGTTGCTAGACATTTTTGTACGTTTGTTGACAATTAAATTTAATGGCAAGCGCAGAATCGAAGCCAAAGTCCTCTCATCGACAAGGTTTGTACTGCTGCTACTCTGATCTCAGCTAATAAAACAACTGTGTATTATTTAGCGTAATATTGTAGGCGCTACAAAATTAATCTGACCGGAGACACAAGCTCTCAAGAGGAAGACGTTTTGGTGTCGGTGAACAGCATAATCTGAAAAAACACACACACACAAGTCCGGACCGAAGTGCTGTATGACTTGCTGCGCCAAAACATGTACTGTTCAGGGTACGTTGATGTGCTGTATTGGACAGATCTAAGGTGACCAGGTTTCTGGATTTTGTACGATACAGAATACTACTGATGTCACTCGATTTTGTGTTCTGTATACTAAAGAGCTGAGGTTTACCTCGGGGCTGAGAAAGATTAAACTATAGCAAAGGGGGCGGCACAGAGAGCAGCTATCCGAAACGTGACAAAGGTTTTTACTCGGCAGCCGGAAAGCGTCTCGTCATCGCAGACAACTTTTATAGCTCATGTGCTCTCGCTCTCGCACTTATTGCAATGGGCTTTTAGCTGGGATGGCCAACCGCACTGCAGTTCAAGCAAAACTCACGACCGAAAAGAATGGCTCGAGGAATCCATACCGTATCGCACATGCAAGACGCTATCCAGATCTAGTAGCTCTAGATTGGATAGATTTGACACCTGTACACATGACTTCAATTGATTGCTCCACAAACCAAACTTTCGTCACAACGAAAGACAAACGCACAGGCGCCATGATACAAGTACCGTGTCCACAGCTGGTTGTTGACTACCATGCTGGTAAGGGGTGAGTAGTCTCACACGATCAGCGCATACTTCAAAGACATTCTATTCAGCGGTGTGTTGTATTAAAAAATAATTACCACCAACTATTTCTTGCGTTCGCGGATATGGCCGTGGTGAATGGGATTTTACTACACAAGTTAGTGATGAAAAAAAAAACAAGGTGAGCGGGTCCCCACACGTGCTGAATACATGCGACAACTTCAGGTGGAGCTGCTTGGGGTATCCAGCGATACTTTCCAGACAAACATACACGCTGAAGATTTGGCATGTGTCCCGATGCGTACAAGTGAGCACGTGTGGCAAAACACAACAGATCTATACAAGGCAAAATCTGGAAGGCAAGCCGGAAAGTCAAGACGTCGTCAATTTCTCTGCAAAGTTTGCTCTGCTTTCAGCCCTCCTCTAACAGAGTTACATGGTGTGGAACACACAGGGGAACGGAGTACCCGGAGAGCTAACAAATTCTAAGAACATGAAATGGATAGTTAATATACTCTCAGTACATAAGCTGGAGAGTTAACAAGGTCTCTCAGTACGCTGGCTAAAAGCCACACGTTATGCATTTTAATAACGAGGAAATCATCGTTGCTTCGGAAACCGTCGAATGTGTACGGAAGTGCAATCTCGCGGCGTGATTTCCCATCGGCCAAATTGACAGCGACCTCCCCTCTACCTTTGCGGACAGTGATGTCCGACGGAAGTACCGACAAGCATGACGCGCAGAAGAAATTGTTGGTCGCTCCTGAAACATGGAGCGCTCGCAGTGGTCGCTGGGTACCGGCGACATGAAGACTGGCAATGATCAATCTTGAATCGCTAGGCGTGGTGGTGGCATGAAAGTGTGCATGTAGCGCAGTGTTCGGGGTCACGTACACAGACCCCGCACTAAACGCGAGCGGATACACTGGTTACATGGTTGCCATGGGTCAGGGAGCATTCGAACGTGTATACGTCAAGGGCGCTGATCTTGTGAAGGGCCAGTACGGAGCCTACTTGGTGTACCACGAAAGCAATCAGAACTTGTTTGGTTACAACGTCGTCACTAACACTACAGGGTCTCACTCTTCGGTTATTTTCACGGCATTGATGGACCAATCAGTGAATCGCTTCTTCGCAGCACCCAACTCTACAGACTTGGCTTCGAACGTGAACCTGAAGGTGAACAACTACCCGTTGCCGTACACGGCAGCAGCGAAATCGGCCTTCAGCTCCAACACATGGTTTGTCGCAGCTCTCTTCATCATTTGATTAGGTTTAACTATACTAGATAGTTAAACAGATACATTTACCCCTAGGCGGCTTTGCCGCAATAATAGCAAGGAAAACACTTCTGGTTTTGAAGCATAAAAATTGTGGTATTAGCTTTGAGCGCTGGCCTTGGACGGTAAGAGTCCTTTGGATAAGGAACTTAGTATTTGTGACTCTTGGAGTCGAACGTCTTCCTCCGACGTTAAAGCTACGGCAGCCCCGCTGCACTTGATGGCACTTGTAGTCAATCCCGCTCCTGAGTCGGTTGACTATATCCTCTGCGAGGATGGAGCACCCCGTGTTCGCGAATTTGCCCCCGGCGCAGCAGGACGCGCTTACTAAGCTTATGTCCTTGCTTGGCCAGGAGGGCGTGGCTCATCTTGCGTCGCAAGGTCCAGAGGCGGTCACTGCCAGGCTGGAATCGTTCTCCCGCTACGAGAACGCGCTCTTGGAGCATGTCCAAGAGAAGATGAGCGCCGCAACGGCGGCGGCGTCGATGACGCGTGAAGAGTCTATGAGACTGAAACCGCTCATGGTGAGCGTAAAAACCTTCGAGGGGAAGGATGGAGAGAATCTCCTTCTCTGGACCCGTGAGGTCGAGATGGCCATGGGATCGGCCCTGCTCCAGTCTGAGCATCAGCGCGTGGCGCTGGCTATCTCCAGGCTTGGAGGTCGCGCTCGCGAATGGGCACTAACGTGCGGCACGTCTGTTGACGCTGCATTTCCCACTTGGGATCAGCTGAAGCAACAGCTTCCGCGCGTGTTCGCGCCGCCTAATCAGACGTACCGTATCCAAGAGTTGAGAGCTCTTATCGCCGGAATGGCGGCGGGCCCTCTTCCGGAACTGGCCAGCGTGACCTTGTTCATAAAGGGACTTCGTGTGAGCACAGCTCGAATGTAAGTGCTTCGTGTACACCCTAACGCTTTCGAAGAGGCGGTGAATGTGGCATTAAATGCCGAGCACAACTACAGGTCGGCTCAACCTGGTTGAAGCGCTGGTAGCGCAAGCTCTTCGAGCGGTCCAGAGCCGATGAACTGCAGCTATGCTGAAGACAAAGAAGCGGAGTTTCTTGCTGCGAAACAACGCGCCAGCATCCGCCGATGCTGTGTGTGCAATAGCACTAAGCACTTGAGGGTATATTGCCCTTTGCGCAGGAAGTACGAGGCTCCGGCGAGTCAACCCTCCGGGTCATCGTCGGGAAATGGCATCTCCCAGTAGGGACGGCATACTGGGGAAGAACCGCGTTCTGTGGTGCCCCGAAGGGGTAGAGGACAACGGGGCTCAGCCTCGAAGAGAGCTGAGCTCTCTTACCAGACGCGTGTGGGCAAGCCGGGCTTGCTGGTTGTTCAAGCGAACGTGAAGGGCTTCGCAAAGCCATGGAGAGTCTTGATTGACTGGGGAGCCTCGGAAAACTACGCCTGTCGCTCCACCCTGGAAGGGAGTCAGCTGTATGCTGAGGCACTGGAAGTACCAACGAGAGATATCATCTCTGTTCGTCTCGCGACGGGGACACTGGTAACTGTATCGAAGGTCTCTGTCGACCTGGGATCGAAAGTTTGAGAGCTTCGATAGCGTAGAACGCTGTTTGGTCTTAGACCTGGATGCGAGGTATGACCTCATCCTTGGTATGGCATGGCGGGAACGCTTTGAGCCATGGATCGACCGGAAATCAAAAACGCTTGGTGCGTCGCACCCTGCATCTAGTGGAGCTTTGGTGAGTGATGAGCCCACCGCTTATAAGAGGCAGGCGTAGTGCTGGACATTGGTATGTCAAAACTTGTTAGCAACGAGGTTGCTGTTTGTCCTGAGGGCGTACGTGGTGCGGCACGTTATCTGCCGAGCGGTGCAGGTCAGGTCAATGACCAACTGCTGGGTCCTGGTGAGGACGAACTCGGAGTGGCGCGTAATCCACTGAGTGGTACGAATCTGGTCGATGACCTACCGCTGCGTGGCTCGATGGTCGCGGTCAACTGCGAGTCGAGGCATCCTGGGCGTGACCCAGGAGATGCAGGTGAAGTGAGACCTAGTTCACTGTGTGACGGTCACGGACCTCTTTTCTTTCAGCCGAGTGTCTTGCGAGACACTGCATCCTCTTCGGGGAGTGATGGAGCTGCTGCACCCGGTGGCGGTGATGGAGATGTCGCCACACCGCCCTTATCCGGCCGGGCTCGGTCGCGGAGGGAGCGGAGAATGAGACCCAGGGCGTATATGACGTCTTCGACGTCGGACGAGGTGTCCAACGGGATGAGCTGTGAGGCTCCACGTAATTGCTGTGAACAGCTGTGCACACCTGTGAACGGAGCGACGGGAGAGGTAGAAGGCAACCTCAGCCTTGACACTCTGCCCGCTGCAGCCGCTCCGCTAGCGCTGGACGAGATGTCCATTGTCAAGTTTGGCGAAGCCTTGAAGGCAGGCGAGCTAGCCGAGGTGGTCCTGCTGGGACCTGAGAAGGAGTTGAACTCCTCATCTGTCGTGGATGACGCGGTAGTTGAGGATACCAAGAAGGCACTGAGCGCAAGAAGTGGATCGACGATCCTAAAAGATCCACCAGATCCCTTCTATCCTGTGGTGAAGGAGTAAGAAGACGTTGTCGCGAAAGACCTACCGATGGGCCTGTCTCCGGATCGAGGAGTGTGTCATGAGATTAACCTGGTTCTTGGAACCAAATACTGCGTGACAAGGCAATGGCCTTTGCCGAGAGAGCAGTGTGACGTCATTAACGCATTCTTTCGTGCGAAGCACGATGCAGGGATGGTGCGTGAGAGTAAGTCTACGCACTCGACACCCACGTTCGTGTCAGAAAGCCACACGGCAAGTGGCGCATTGTCGATGCTTTTAACAAGCTAAGCGCGACCACTATCCCGGCGCAAACGCCGATTCCTCGCAAGGATGTTCTGCAGAACATCATGGTAGGCTGTACGTTGTACAGCACGCTCGACTTGGTCGATGGCTACTACCAATTGCTCATGAGAGCAAGCGACATTCCGCTGACAGCGGTGAGTACTTCGCGCAGTATGCTCTGGGAGTAGCTGGTCATGCCCCATGGGCTATCATACGCACCAGCAACGTTCAACCGTCTTGTGACGCAGTTTGTTGGGCCCACCGGGCGTACGCTCAGACGTACATTCACGATATATTCGTCCGTCGTCGTGCCAAGCACGGAACGTCAGACGTGGATAACCACTTTGGCCACTTGCGAGCGGTGCTCGAGTGCATGCGCACTAATAAGTCGTATGCCAACTTGGATAAGTGCGTCTTTGACGCGAAAGAGATACCTTTCCTCAGGTCCTTCATTGGGAAGCGTGGCTTACGGGCCGATCCTGCCAAAGTCAAGGCCATCGTGGACTGGCCGGGGCCCCAAGAACCAAAAGACTTACGCAAGTGGCTAGGCCTAGCCAATTACTTGCACAAGTACAGCGCGAATTACGCGGAGACGGCTCGGCCATTATCAGATCTAGTTAAGAAGGACGTACCATGGTGCTGGAACGTCGAGCACGACGGAGCCTTTGAGGCTGTGAAGGAGAGCCTCCTCCAGGCTCTGATCCTTGCGCTACCGGACCCGAAGAGTCCGTTTAGCGTCGTCTGTGACGCCTCCGATTTTGCAATCGGTTGTGCTTTACTACAAGGAGACGCCGAAGGGCGTGAGCGCGTGATTGCGTTTGTGTCTCGCCAGCTCAAAGCTACAGAGAACGACTATCCAGTTCGTGTCAAAGCGCTACTTGCAATGAAGTATGCCCAAGTCAAATTCAGGGTACATCTGCTAGGCTTAAAGTCTTTTGTGATCTTTACTGATCATGCGTCGTTACGCACTGCGACACCGTCGCCTCATCTCTCTCAGAGAATGGCAAGATGGCTTTCCTTCTTTGCCGAGTATAACTTCGAGGTGAAGTACAAGCCGGGGCGGATTAATGTAGTGGCCGATGCAGGCCGGACTCCGTGTTAGCTCATGTCATGCCAGTGACGTCGTCAGTGCCTGACTTGATACGCGGAACGTATGCACAAGACGATATGTGCGCACGGGCTCTTAGGAGCGAAGCGTTTAAGGACTCTAACAAGCAATTGTCCACAGGCTGCATCGATACTTGCTCGATGGCGGCCTGCTGCACTACATCACCGACTCTTTGGATAACTCTCGTGTTGTCGTTCCTCATAATGGGGATCTCAAGTATCGAATCCTCTATGAGGTTCATGATCCGCCCGTGGGCGGGCACTTAGGTCGGGGGAAGACATATGGCTCCGTGAGCTCCTGGTACTGGTGGCCCAAGAGGTATAAGTGGGTCGGCACACATGTACGCACGTACGAGACGTGTCAACGGACAAAGTCCGCGCCGAGCACGGCGGCGCCATTGGCGAGTTCGCCTGACTCCCAGGGATGTTGGCAGTCCATGAGTATAGACTTTGTGTATGGCCTTCCCAAGGATAAAGCGGGAAACACGGGTATTGTGGTCTTTGTGGATTGATTGAGCAAGATGGCTCATTTAGCGGCGGTGCTGGACACCATCGATGGCGAGGGTACTGCTTTGCTGTTTTTAGACCGAGGCTTTCGCCAACATGGCTTGCCTGAGGCAATTGTCTCCGATCGAGACCCGTGCTTCACCGCGAGGTTCTGGACGTCCCTCTCCAAAGTGCTCAGCACTCGTTTGGACATGTCCATAGCGGACCATCCGCAGCCCGACGGTCAAACCGAACGCGTGAATCGCGTTGTGGCGGTTATTCCGCGGAAGCGTATGCGCTGAGGCGCTAAAACGCTAGAACTAGATGCTCCCACTCGATGAGTTCGCATTAAATAATTCAGTGCACGCCTCGACAGGCTACACGCCGTTCAATGTGATCGTCTTGGCGAGCCCTCGCGTCCCACTGACTCCGCGACGCAATGGCTCAGGGCTCGATGGGGGGGGGATAGCCGAGCGGCTAGCTGATGTCAGCCCTGTTGCGGCTCGCAAGCAAGTCAATGACTTTGTCGCTTTGATACTGAGCGTAATGCGTCAAGTACGCGACGCTATAGCTGAAAGCCAAGACACGCAAACAGAGCATGCATATGTCAAGGGCAGACGGAATGAACAAAGTTTTAAGATCGGGTATCAAGTTTTATTATTAAATGCAAAAAACTACCTATTCATGCAATGTCTTCAGTCTTTAAGACAAAATTGAGACCACGGTTCATAGAATCGCTCAAGGTCGTGGCCAAGAAGGACCTAGCGTATACGCTTAACCTTTCTTGATGCGCACGCATCCAGTCTTCTACGTTGGCTTACTCAAGCCGTATTAGGACCCTGCTCAGGTAAGCGCGGAGGCGTTAGCGCCAACGGTGGCTGGGCCACGACAGACTGCGCAACAGCGGGAGGCCGAACCACGGCAGGCTGGACGACAGCAGATGGCCGGGCCACAAGACGCAACAGCAGGTAGATCTGACGTTGCAGCTGAGCGACTTGACGCTCAAGGTCCGCGACTCGGTTCTGAACCGACTGCGGTTGTTCAAAATTGATAGTTATCACAATCGTATCAAATCATAACTTGTTCAATCAGAGATCTCGAATAGTCCATGTGGTGGGTACACTTTCGCATGGCTTTGCAGAAATGTATATGTTATGTCTCGGGGCGCCGGGTCTCCCACATAAAAAGCTTCAAACAGATTAACTATTGCTTTTCTATCAATAGTGAAATCAACATAAGTTCTTACTCTGTAAAAATACCGAATAAAACACCGTTTTAGAAAGGTTAACAAGTCGATGTCGCTGATTGCAGACATAGCCATGTAATCACCGCACGAGCGCAACGATTTACGTGCGTTGCTTTGGAGCCGGGTCAATACCAGAAGATAGTCTTGTTCTCGAGCAAGTGGGTCTTCCTACCGATACAAACACAGACTCGCGTCGCATTCAAGCGTTTTAATCGAGCGCCTTGAACCGTTAGGTGACACCCCAGCAAGCGCGTAATAGAGTGCAAAGGTTACTGAAACGTACTCCCGCTGAAAAACACCTAACGCGCATGCTTGATACCCTCTTGGAGTATAAGAATCATGAGGGCCTTGTGATTCACAATTTAAACGACGTGACGTGCGACGTTGTGATGCAAAGTGCAACTCAAAAGGTAGCTTTTGAGCAATGGAGCTACACTTAATGCATGTACTGGGGTTACGGCACGGGAAACTTGGGGCTTCGTCTCGGTAAGGTTACTCATTAATT
Source organism: Phytophthora infestans T30-4 (assembly GCF_000142945.1). Lineage (NCBI taxonomy): Eukaryota > Oomycota > Peronosporomycetes > Peronosporales > Peronosporaceae > Phytophthora > Phytophthora infestans. The sequence goes on along the minus strand of NW_003303714.1, from coordinate 1,171,444 downwards.
GTGTGAAGTCAAACAAATTCCCTTTTAGGTTTTTTTGTCAGGCGCCTTTATCTTTGGGGCGCCCTTTACGCTGAGCGCCCTTATCTCTGGGGTGCCCTTATCTCTGGGGTGCCCTTATCTCTGTTGTAGCACCCTTTCTATTGTCTCTTAAGTTTATGTAAATGCAGGTGCTGCGTGCGTTGCTTAATGGAGGTGCGTTAAGCTGAATCTTGTGGTAGGAGGCACCGACCGTATGGATACGACAAGGCCCATACACTAGCAGTAGAACAACACACAGCCTTACAAACCATTGGTTGAAAAATTCACCAATGAAGTTGCCGTGGTAATCGGCGTCACTGGCCTTGTAGTGAGACGGCCAAAACTCGCGAGCGTAGGGCGCCCACTCCGCAGGCAACTTTCTGTTCTTCGTGTACACCAAAATCTAATATCGCTAACCCTTACCGCTTCTTAAGCAGCCACGTCGACTTGAGTTACGTAGCAAGAGCTCTCGTCTAAATTTGGTTATGAAAACTTATAGCATCTTCGTGAATTTAAGTTTAAAACCTTTTTTGCAAGTATACCCTCCTAAAAGAAATGCTATCATCCGTGCTCGCCCGTGGATCACGCAAGCGTCCCTAAATACAGCTTACATCCATTGGTTCAAGCTCATCTCGCGTTGTACGCGGTATGTTAAATTTACCTGTCTTAATTTTTACCCTTGCTGCCAAGATATATTATGTCGTTGGCAGCTTTGATAAAGTGAGGTCATTTATCATGTCGAAAATAAGACTTTGGAACTGTTCTGCCTCTGATCTTAAAGGACAACCATTGAGACCCGCAAGCCGATGTGACAGTCGCGTCTTGGTACTTGTTCCAGTGGACCACGTAGTGTTTGCCAACGTCCTGCGAAACCTCCAAATGCGCAGCTAAACGCTGGCGAACGGCTTGCTTCGCTGGGTCAAGTCGTTGTTGAGCTTCACCCAAAGAAAAACTCGTGTGCACGTACGGTGTGCAGTTTCGCGTTGGGAGTTAAGTGCCTCATACTGAAAGCAAATGCGGATGTAAAGCAGTAGCAGCTGAGAAATATGAACTTTGCGTCGTGACGATTCTATATGGGTTCTTAGATTATTCGTGCAGTCAGTATTGCAAAAGTTATAGGCATAAAATGCTGGTGGTGCATTTCATCTCGCCAGTACAATAGTGGATTGTGACTTTCACAAACTTTGGCCAATCGGGCATCGGATGGCTAGTCAATAAAAAGAGAGGGTAAGGCTAGACCTAAGATTTGACGCAAGAATGGTAAAATTTAATCTCTGGTAGCTTCAAGGCGTACGTAATACCTCCGAGCTTCCGTAAGGGCTGCAGTAGACAATAACGTCCGAATTGGCCAATTTGCGCTGGTCATTTTCTACTTCGTAGGTCCTACGCAGGGAGCCTGGCTATTTTGGTTGAATACAACAATACATCAGACCTATCTTTAGTGGAGTGTCAACATTGATGGCCAATCGTATAGTAAGTTTATAATATAACCAATCATATCCAAGTAATGTATCAGGCTTGGTCAATCAATTCATAAAGGGGTAGGTTGGTCATCGAACCTTACATCCGACGTATCTGACCGGAGGCGGGGGAAATACGTATATCCCCTTACAAAATTCAGGAGGTGGGCATGTCACACGCATATTTCTTTTTATACGACCGGTGCAATCATTGCAGTACATAAGCCTCGAGTAGCGCTTCCTGAAGTGCTACTAAAGCGCTAAGAATAACTACCGGGCCGTCGCTATGAACTCGCTCTTTTAAGCTTGCAACTCAACCTTTTGCATAAAGATCCAATAATGATAGGAGAGGATGAAAGCGTACGTCAATTAAATGTATTTATTGCACTGTTTAAGACTCTCTATCAGCTGCGGTTCGAAAGACACGAAAGCCTTGGTACTTGACCTTTCGCCACACCACGCTCGCAATATCCCTACTCTCAGTTTCGGCACTCATCGTGGCTGTGAGTGTCGACGACAGCTCGCCGCCTCCGAAGTCCGATATGAGTTGAAGGATGACCGCCTCTCTTACCAGGTGGCGATTAGTGAACCTCCACGGGGTCGAACGACGTGGATCGGAAGCTCGACGTACTCGCGGGGGGAGGAGGCGCACGATGCGCCCGTGGCGACAAAAAGTATTCCTAAACCCTTACAGCACCGGAGTGCAAGGGGCCTGCTCCGGCTCATGTCAACGCTCTCATTGAGCAACGTCAAGCGGCAGTCAGGTAAGTATGAGACATGCGAAACGTGTCAGCGGGCTAAACGTGGAGACATGCGAAACGCATCAGCGGGCTAAACCCGCAGGGCACGCTTCGGCTCCGTTACAGCATCGGTAGGCTGTTCGAGTCTGTATCAGCGGGTGGACCGCCGGCGCTCTTCGCTCGAACGTGACGAGGCCTTCTTCATAATCTTACATGTTGAGGCTGTGCTGGAACGCCCGGAATCGCCTTCGGCGCACTCCCAGCCGTACGCGTATGGTGAGCACCCGACGAACACGGCGTGTGGCTCTGGGGTCCGTTCGTTTGGGGCCCCTCCGGTGTACGGTCTCGACCGCAGTATTACTGTTTAGCCAGAGCCTTGGGTGCACACGCCATCACTCTTGTCGACGACTGTGACCGGACCTCGCTTCGAGGAGCTGGATTTAGATGGGTCTGCAAGGAAGCAAACCCCTGTGAGTCATGGCACCACTTAAGCCGTCCAACGAAGGGCATCGGGTGCGTGCGTCATCATTGACTTTGGCAGGTCGATGAAATAAGATGCACCTTGTCTGGAAGACCCGCATAGAGTCCAATGAAGCGGCGCTTCAGCTTGTTGCTGCCGACAGAGCTCACAGTGTCTAATGGTAGGTTGCTTGTGTCTAATAACACGAATACATTCACTTGAAAAACAGTTAAGTTTCCTCTTCCGTGCTTGTCGAGTACCTCTTCTGTCTTTCCTGGGCCGCTGCTATTGCATCGCGGACCCTGCTAAGGACACCCAGCTTGGAGCCCACAAAAGCCTCCGCTTGTTTCCGAAGCGAAAACGGTTTCACATCTGACGTCTGGGAGGAAAGCGCTTTTCAAACCTCTCCCCCTTGATAGTAGAGGATGCAGCGTCTCCTCGATGCGTTTGAGGCCCTCTGGAGTAGCAGAAGCCATTTAAGTAGAACGGCGTGAGCCCAGTGGACGCGCGCATCGTGTTGATCGCAAGCACAACAGCTGGAAGCTGCGTCGACCATGTACGTGTTGCTTCCGCACACACAGGGCGCAGCGTGTCATAAAGAAATCGATTGGCGCGCTCTGCCTGGCCGTCTGTCTGTGGATGGTCCGCAGGGGACATCTGCAGACGAGTTCTTAGTAAAGTAAACAGTGTTTTCCAAAACGCAGCCATGAACCGCGGGTCTCGGTTCGAGACAATCGCCTCCTTGAGACCGTTATAGCGTAACACGCCATCGACGAGCAACCTCGCGGTTTGTTCTCGCGTGACGGAAACGGGATCTGGAGCGAGATGTACCATCTTGCTCAGCCGACACACGAGCACCAAAATCCCGGTGTTGCCGTGTCCATCGGTGGAAAGCCCAATACGAAATGAAGGCTCATCGACTTCCAGTCCTCCCGCTCCAACAAGTCCAGGCGACCCGCATGCCGGGCGTGTACGCTCTGATTCCCCGCCTGGTCGGCAGCATCATCGCCTGTCTCAAGGCCAAGTGGAATCTCATGCACGAGGACGTGTTGACAGAGGTAGTTAGCGTCCGGGTCCGGCGTCGAACTCGGACGAAAGTAGCGCTCCGGAGGACCCTGATACTCGTCCTCGTTTAAGTTCGTCCTTGCTCCTGCTTGACCGGAACGGAGAATTTCAGTAGCACGTGGAGCGGATTCTCTAGGAACGACGGCGTCGTGGTAAGCGACAGCTCTTCGCGAAAAGTGGAGGGGTTATGCCCACTCCGAGAACTCGTGGAAGGCGGTGAAACGGCTCCTGATAGACCGTCCGAAGACTGTCTTAATCTGGGAGCAGAAGTGGTGGCAGCTTTGTAAGTAGTCCGGGGCTTCTTGTCCGAACGGGGTACGGACGCTGACGACTCTTCGTACTCGCGATCATCGGGAGCGCTAGAATCCGTGTGGTTGAGAAGGTCCCTCGAAGGCATGCGTTTGTTGGTCAGGTGGGCGAGCCGGACACAAAGATCACGCTGGTACAGGATGGGTGACATCAGCTGATCTTAAAGGCGTCCCGTAACTCCGAGGGTGAATACTTGAGAACATGTCCTCGCACGAGTTCCGGTTTGGACAGGTTTCGGGAAAAACCCAGGGGGAGCCCCAAAGTGGGTAGATACCAATCCGGTTCTCGGGCTTCTTACGCAAGTCGTAACGTCCGCACGCGGGATTTGGTGGGTCGCGAGCTGTTCGCACCAGGTCCGCCGCCGGGCTGTTGACAAACAACACGGATCTGAGAACGCTCCCAAACGCCCTTAGAAGTGTGGCCACCAATAAGACCACGAGGAACGACGAGAGTCACCAAAACGTGGGACAACCCTCTGCGCAGGCCAAACAACCGCCGACCTAACTCGGCGATTTGTCGCTAGTGATCATTGTGATGACAGCCCCAACACACCTGTTCGCCCTGAAAGTCCTGTCATTAAGGCTAAGGGCTCAAAGCTAGCGATGCCGGAATGAGAAACATCGCTTTTACCGAGGATCGTGAGCGTGCAAAGAATGCTAAAGCCGCCGATAAAGACGCCAAGTCCTCAAAAATGTACACGGCTTCGAGGTCTTCACTCCACGAGAAGAAATAGACTGGTTACTCCAATTAGAACCTCTTCGGTTCCTCGTATGAATAGAGTCTGGAGGAAGCGGAGGGTGCCATCAATGAGGCCCAGGATATCGCAATCAATCTCGACTTGCAGCAGAAGAGATTTCAAACTGCCTAGCATATGCATGGTGTCCGGTGGCGGCATCCGTCAGCCAGGAAGCAGCCATCAACCCGTGAGGTTAACCCCCCCCCTCGAACCCACGGGAACATTGTGGATGCTCCCGGTCTCGTCCTCACAACTTAAACTGTACTCACATTCGACGAATCACGGGTTTGGTCTTTAGTCCGAAGCGACCGGAGGTGTCGGACTGAGGCGTTTGGTTGCGCGCTTGCCCGCCGCCTCGTCACCGTATGTACCGACCGCCTAGAGCGCCACCCTAGTACCCTCATGTTGTGCAGAGCGTTTGGCGCGAGGTTTAGGGCTTTGGCTTGCGACTTTTTGGTAGTTGCCTTGCAGTGTGCTTTCGCAACGTTTTTAGCAGTGTCATGACATCGAAGTGGAGCTCGAGACGACGAGCACTTTAGAGCTGCTTGAGGCTTTGTGACGTGAGCCTCCGCCGCTTTCTCGCAGCCAAGACGATGGCTTTCGACTTTGGGAATGCGAGATGTGACGCACTCTCCGTTGTCGGTTAGTACAGAACCTAAGTGGAGGAGGATATAACAGGGTACGTTACACGAGATCTTCATAGGATTTATTTAATAGAGCTGCTGTGGACCCTGGTCTCCTTTAAGTGTCTGTTTCAGTGCCCATGGGGCTGGGCTAAGCCGCATTTACACCGTGCCCAGAGAGAGTTTGTTTTCGACTGCGAGACACGTGACGGAGGATGCAGAACGAGAACGCTAAAACAGCTTTTGCTTAAGCACAACCGAGCTGAAAACGAGCGTATGGGAATTGGTTCTTGACGTTGCTGTTGATAAATTGTGCGTCCTAGTTATTTACTACATATAGATTTCACTTGTCAGTCTTGGGTCTCCCTTTCACGTCAATCCTTTAACATATACATCAGCGTAGAATATCAGAGCATCAGTAGGTCACGATATATAAGCATTAGTGTAGTACCTGAAACGTTTTGTGCATCTTCCCCCATCTTTACCGGCACATACATGAATCATCATTGATCGTCCTTGCCGTACCGATTGTCTATCGAATACGACGTAGTATACACTAGCCCGGAATATCAGAACATCAGTCGTACTTCAGATATAAGCATGAGGACGGTATGTAAAACGCTGGAAATATTTTACCACACAGAGAGACGACCATAGCCGCTGCCATAAGGACGTCACAAGATGAAGGAAATGCGACAAGCATTTAAAGAAAAAAGCGAACTTAACGCGAGCTACTAGTGCGTGCTGCCAGTCCTCCCTTGAGTTTAGCGGTTGCAAAGAGCCCCCCCCCCCGACTTTACCGGCACATTGTTCAACCGCCACGCCACTTTTTACTTTCGCACTGCGATTACGCATCCTTGTCGTAGTGATTATATAGCGATCAGACCAAAGTAAAGTGTCAGAAGACCAATACAATAGGCGTAGGTTGGGGCGTCATAAGCAAAATAGTACTACCGGTATTGGCTGATATCAATACAAAATTATCGCAAAATTTGAATTTGGTGTTATGTAGTAGTATTAGCTGATTAGGCGAGCGACTATAATACTCCTATAGTAAAATACTCAGAGTATCGAATTTGAGCTATTAATAACCACTGGTAATTCCAAAAAGCAGAAAAGTATAGAAGTTAATGATGCTTTTTTAAAAGGTAAATGACTTTAGTTTCTGGAATAACGTAATGCATGAAAAATCTGTATAAATGACAGATTGATTACCGATTGATATTCCAATACTTTAATCAAGTGGAATTGCGCGAACAAATTTGTGGCCGAAGAAAATTCTAGTTCGGTGACATCATTAATTTTAAATTATCGTTGACCAATGCGATATTCGTGGCGTTGGAAAATATGTTCGCGATAACCTGGGGTTGCATTTTTTGGGGCGTCTGGCCAAGCAAAACTGGTATGTATATAGCCATATTCATGGCGACTGCAACAAGATCGGCAGCTTCAATCCGCTCGTGGAGGTCCGCTTGCTTTCATATTCATGGCGACTGCAACAAGATCGGTAGCTTCAATCCGCTCGTGGAGGTCCGCTTGCTTTCGATAAGCGATGGTGGACTGGGCTGATATTAACTTACACACTAGCTACTGCGCGTAAAAGGTGTTTCGCTCGACCGCAGGATTGACAATAGATCAGCAGCTTCAAATGACCGCACAGCTGCAAGCTCAAGGTGACTGATGTCCTCTAAGGTCAAACGATCGACGAACTATCCTAACTCAACATGCCTAACACATTTGACCGTTTCGTCAAATGAAAAAAGTCGTCTAAGACTCAGAAGCAGACAACGAAAACTAGCACTTTAAAGGTGCGCAAAAATATCGAACAGAACATCAGATATGTCATTTGAAAGGTGTGCAAAACAACGAACAGAACAGCAAAAATGGCGTTTCTGAACACACAATATTACGTAGTTCAAATGGCTTCAGGAACACAGCCGCCTGAAAAAGTTAGAAGAGGTGTGGGAGGAACTAAATTTGCCAAGTAGTTCGACTTGTATTTTACAGAACGGCTTCAAGAACCTCGAATCGTTGCTGCTGCGCATGTACAACGAGGCGAGTACAGCACGAGAGACCTTGCACCGAGACAAAATGGACCTTGTAAGCTACTTATATAGGCCAACCAGTAAAAATAAGAACACGCCACTAGCACGAGCAAAGCTAGTATGTGTTATGAATCCTCGTGGTCCCAAAAGCGGAAGAGTACCAGGCACGGGTAAGCCTTTTACGAGGTCACCGAGTGTTCAACACTCGGTTGGAAGAATAAAAGGGATGCAATTCAAGCACCACCAGTCGTGCAAATCGGCAGCAATAAGCCGTCACGTAAAACTCCCGATAGTAATCGGCCAAAATACACAGTCTCTTGGCCTTGCCGGATGAACCCTCGCTACAGAGCTTCGAGTTCACCGACAGGCATAACACACTCAAGCAAGCTTGACCTGACGCTTACCTTGAAGCCGGACGTCGCTCTGTGTGCTTGAGTGGAAATACTATGTTGTGTATTTAAGCTTACCCTTTCGAGTCTATTCATAATAAGAAGTCCTAATCAAGTATAAAAATATCAAGCGAACAATGATCCGATATGGATCTTCTTGCATGCCAAGCGTCGTCGGCACCGTCGCACGAGTATCTTTAACGGTCCGCGCCCTCTCCCAGACGGTGAACGTGCTTCCAAAGGGTCGCTGAGTCTTCCGCCAACTCATCCCAACCACCACCGAGGGTTCGTACCGTAGATGGTCCGCTGAATGCGATTCCGGCCAGTCCATTATTAATAATAAGGACAGCCTGTATTCAGTGACATATGGACCGTATCCAATATCCGTTGAGAGTTCGGTAGTGACGCCGTCGAGTCCCTTGCACCTTGGCGTCTCCGTACATCACATGACCGGGGGTTCGTCGCTTGAACATCTTGGGCGGTGTCACGTCTTTGTCGACGGGTGATAATCCGCAACTACGGAGAAATCTCTACACCACAGTACTATTAGCGACACTACTGGTATAGTAATGTAAAAGTTGTTATATTCTTGTGTTGTTTGTTAGAAGGAAATTCACGACTGACTTCCTCGTTTCAGCTTGCTAAGCGTTTTTCAGAGCTCCTTATCTTTCAGCAGATCCCTCGTGTGTGGCGGTCCAGCTCCAATTCCCACCACGGTCAGCTGCTTCACGACATCACACTTGGAACGTCACTGACTTGGCCGCAGGTCCCGCTTGCTTGGACGTTGTCCGGGGAGTCTGGAGTGGGTAGACCTTCTGCAGGCCGTCAGTTAGCATCATGATTCCACCATCTAACTGTACTCCGTGACAATGTCTACCAGCACAATTTACGCTGCGAAATTGGAAGACCTCATTCGGACAGAACAGGTCAACCGCGCTGCGTTCCGCGTTGCGTTCATCAACCAAGTGGCATCAGGACAAGACCAGTTACAAAGCGATCACCAGTGCTGACAAGATTATACTGGATTGCCCTTGACTTGTATGATTAACACATCTTTGCCAGTCCAAACTGGCGGTAGTGTAAGCCAAAGTGGAATGTCCCGTAACTAGCTTATTATGTTTTTAGAGAATAAATTTTGAAATTTACTACAGACCATTGTGGACTTTGTGTAATGCAAAATCCGATTTCGTCCCATAGCTCATGGGCTCGCTGCGAATAGCAGCTGCGACGGAGAGTGCGTAGTGGCAACCCATCTTTTTGACTAAGCGCAGATCAATGCAGGACATGCAGTGGTCCGCTGCTCTTTCGAGCAAGCACATACGACGCTCCGTCATCCCGCCGTGCGGCAAATTGAACATTTGGTCGGAATTCAGAGCCATGTAAGTCTTGATGCGGGCCTTCAGAGAGCTGGAGTAGCCTGCGTTAGAGCACAACGGATTAGTGGGTATAACAAGCTCATTTAAGCTCTTAGTACCTTCGATCGGATTGTACGTATGAGAATAGGGGCAGAGCCGCAGTAGCTCCAGGTCCTCTCTGCCTTGGACCAAGTCTTCTGCCCGGTTGTGTGCAGGTGCGTTATCTAAAAGTTAACTATCTTTTTACTGACGAAATGGTCCCTGTAGACATATGTTGCCTTCACAGCATCGTAGATGTCGTCCACAAAAGCCGCATTCACTTCCATTTTAATGCTTTCACGTCGTCTAGACCAGTGAACCAGCCCAACCGCTGTGGAAACTGCACATTGCCATTGTAAGCTCGCGCCTTCAGAAGGTGGAGGCGTCACATCCGCACGCTGCCCAATAGGAGCTCGCCCTTGAGATCGTTTACAGTACACCTTTGCCAGTCCAAATCGGCGACAGTGTAAAGCAAAGCGGTGTAAAGTAACTCAAGTGACAAAAAAAATAATTTTTATTTCAAAAAAATTACTTTAGAGCAATGGCGATTTAGTGCAGAGCTAACTGGTGGTCGGCATCAAAACCTCTTCTTCTGGCATCATGCCAACAGAACCAAAGCATGGCCTCACGGCCTGGACACGCGTTCTCGACGCACACAAGGCTGGGCAGGACTAGGCCTTAGTAGCCGATTGCAATGGAATTCCAGCTACAACGGCTCGGACTATCGTCGAGCGAGGAACCCCGGACATCAAGAAGAGAGGCGGCGCGCGGGCGACATGCACTAAGTGCACGCCGGAGATGGAGGAGGCCCTCGTAGAATACCTGGAGGATAACTGCCAATACACGCTCGTGCAGATGCAGGAGATGCGGCAGTACGACTTTGGAGTTCGTGTCAGCACCTCCACAATAAGTAAGAAATTGTGTGACAAGTTGTATACTGTGAAACAGGTAAAAAAGATCTATTTTAATTTATATTTTATTTGTATTGTACTAAATGGCTAGTGTTTATTGCATAGGGTTCGAGTTGAGCCAGAAACATGTAACAACGATGTGAATATCGAAAAGAAGGAGGAAGTTTAGTGAAGCATTGCTGGCTCATGAGCGCAAGGGGTCCTGTCCTTTGTGTATTACGATGAAACAAATTTTAATTTTGTAATGCAAACGTACACAGGGCC